>NC_142930.1:159509598-159582098 GCF_046866305.1 Octopus bimaculoides | reverse complement strand
TCGACCTCGGCAGAATTTGAACTCAGAACGTAGCGACGGGCGAAATACCGCAAAGCATTTCGTCAAGCGTACTAACGATTCTGCCAGCTCGACGCCTTACTACTACTACTACTACTACTACTACTACTACTACTAATAATAATAATAATAATAATAATAATAATAATAATAATAATAATAATAATAATAATAATAATAATAATAATAATAATAATAAAAGTAATAAAATTAATAATAATAATAATAAAAGTAATAAAAGTAATAATAATAATAATAATAATAATAATAATAATAATAACTAATAATAATAAATGACTTCAAATTTTGATTTAAAGCCAGCAAATTCTGGGTAGGGTGTAAGGCGATTACATCAACCCCAGTCCTCAACTGAGACTTATTTTTATCAACCCGCAAAGATTAAAAGAAAAGCCGACCTCGGCAGAATTTGAACTGAGAACGTAAAAAGCCGACAGAGATGCCACTAAGCATTTCCTCCGACGTGCTAACGATGCTGTCGCCTTTACTGTCCTAATAACCCTTTTCTACACTAACCACAAGGCCTGGAATTTTGAAGGAGAAGGATAGTCGATTACATAAACCCCGGTGCTGGTACTCACTTTTTAGACCCGGTAGGATAAAAGGCAAAGTGGAAAACGTCAAGACGCATAAAATGCAGCTAAGCATTTCGCCCGGCGTACTAACGTTTCTGCCAGTTCACCGCCAGTTTGAATCCATATATTACACTACACTTGTGTGTGTGTGTAGTCGAAGAGAGTTTCATCTGCTTGAAAGTCAAAGGAAACAAATAAGACAGAGATTACAAGCAAGATTTACTTTAACACCCACAAATGCTCACGTTTCGTATTTTCGTTAACCACTCTTAACCAGTACACATCCCACCACCATCATTAGTATCATCCCCATCGTCATCATTAAATGGCTTTAACTAGTAATCAAATACTGAACGCCAATAGTGCAATAAGTTCCAAAACTATATAAATAAATATATGCGAATATGTTTATAATCCAGCATGCTGGGTTTATAAAGTATGTACCATTTTCAACTGGTGCATACGTTATATATAAAAGTTATTTATTTTGATAGAGCGTGAGAGTATATGGATATATATATATATATATATATATATATATATATATATATATATATATATATATATATATATATATACATACACACACTTACACTACCCAATCATATATATATATTTATACACATATTTATGTATATATATATATATATATATATATATATATATATATATTCTTTTATTCTTTTATTTGTTTCAGTCGTTTGACTGCGGCCATGCTGGAGCACCGCCTTTAGTCGAACAAATCGACACGAAGACTTATTCTTTGTAAGCCTAGTACTTATTCTATCGGTCTCTTTTGTCGAATCGCTAAGTTACAGGGACGTAAACACACCAACATCAGTTGTCAAGCGATGTTGCGGGGACAGACACAGACACACAAACATATGCATATATATATATATACGACGAGCTTCTTTCACTTTCTGTGTACCAAATCCACTCACAAGGCCCTTGGTCGGCCCGAGGCTAAAGAAGACACTTGCCCAAGGTGCCACGCAGTGGGACTGAACCAGGAGCCATGTGGTTGGTAAGCAATATACTTACCACACAGCCACTCCTGCGCCTGCATATACATATACATATACAATTCAGTTGAATTAAGTTCTAACCTCGAAAATGAGGTCGGGTCGCACAATTTTGAGGTCATTTTCGGGCAATATTTGGAGTTGATTGTAATCTGCGTTGCTAATTTTAATGTTCTTGGTGTCAAAATATACAGCAATGTACAAGGAGTGTTATGAGTGCATTTGAGATGCACAAAACCCTATTTATCAACGGAAAATGTTCAAAAATATGCTTTTTGACACAATTATTGGCACATTTTCCGTACCACTCATTTCCACTTTTTTTTCTAAAATTTCTTCGGATTCAAATCAGGGTTTAAAAATTGTATTCCCCACTCTCCACTCTAATTTCTTAATTTTTAACTTTTTTTCGTATTCTTTTTTTTAAATACGCGTAGAAAAAAAAAAACAGATTACGAATCCGGGGAATTTTTTTTCTAAATTTTAATTTTCCTTAAAATAGCACTCAATGTCCCTTCCAGGACCTCACCCATCCATCACCTACCCACTCTCAAAAAGCTAAAAACTTAGAATCTTTCACTTTCGTCTGATGTTTCACTTATGCGTAGAATTCTACTGAGACTGCAGACGTCAAAAATATCAGAATACTACAAGAAAACCCAACATGCTAGAAACAACAGCTAAATGACATTATTTCTGAAAAAACTCCCCCGGTTTTAAAAGATCTAAAAGTGAAACATTCGAAGTTTTTAGTGGGGTGGTGATGGGTGGATGTTGTGGAAAGGGATTTGAACTCAGAAAACAGGATTTGGAAGTCGTCATTTTGTGCGTGAGAGCGTGTATTGTCACCTGTATACAAATGAAATTCTGCTTTACGCTCAGAAAAATTTGACCAAATACTACATATGAGAGGAGGTCTCAAATAATGGTGTAGCTCAGTCAAGGGTGGTGCTCCAGCATGACCACAACTTTGAAGCTGAAATATTTTAAAGAATTTAAAGAATTTATAGTTGTGGAAATATATCTTTAAATTTACTCTCCAATGTTTGAATATATTTAATATAGGCACAGGAGTAGCTGTGTGGTAAGTAGCTTGCTTACCAACCACATGGTCCCAGGTTCAGTCCCACTGCGTGGCACCTTGGGCAAGTGTCTTCTGCTATAACCTCAGGCCGACGAAAGCCTTGTGAGTGGATTTGGTAGATGGAAACTGAAAGAAGCCCGTCGTATATATGTAAGTGTGTCTGTGTTTGTCCCACCAACATCGCTTGACAACCGATGCTGGTGTGTTTACGTCCCCGTAACATAGCGGTTCGGCAAAAGAGACCGATAGAATAAGTACTAGGCTTACAAAGAATAAGTCCTGGGGCCGATTTGATTCGACTAAAGGCGGTGCTCCAGCATGGCCGCAGTCAAATGACTGAAACAAGTAAAAGAGTAAGTCTCGTATTTATCCATAGAGAATTAATACACCGGCTTCGTACATTATTTACGTCTGTAAAAGAATAAGGAAGATTACGAGTTGGAACTAATTTAGAGAAGTGCGCTATTCCCGGTTGACACTGGTCTGCATGAAAAGTTTCATGTGTAGAGAACGTCCTGGTGTAAATAATTGAAGTCAAGTGTTGCGTATTTGATACGTTTTCAGAAGAAATAAAATAAATCGCAGATTTTTCTCTGTAATTTAAGACCCTGTGTTAACAAGACCATGCTGTAGTATATGTACCCCATATTAAAATATGAAACATCTAGAATTTCTACATTTACATATGTCGAGCGTTCAAGGCACATTTATTTTTTGTCCAAATCGCACTGACATCAACCGATACCTTTCATTCTATCGAGGTCAATACCACTCAAGTAATGAGAGCGACGGTGTCGACTAATCGCCACCTCTCATACCTAATAGCCTTGTGCCTAGATAAGATTATTATTATTATTATTATTTCTCTAACTTCTCTATATCCTTTGTTACAAACCACAGCAGTAATTGTTTTCACCTCAATAGACGTCATTGATTGGTTGAAATTACTGAAATACAACTTTAACACGAAATAACTTCGAAAATAAAGAATTTTCTTTAAAACGCCAAGTGTAAATGATGTTTTAAATGACACATTCTACCAGTATACGAAATTTGAAAGCGTTTAGTTACAAAAAACTATTTTTTTCTATGTGCTGGCCAAAAGGAAAAGATCCCAGTGTTCAACTAGTACTTATTTTATCGACTTCGAAAAGATGAAAGGCAAAGTCGACCTCAGCAGAATTTGAACTCAAATACTTAGCGTCATTTTGTCTGTCTTTACGTCTGAACATAAAGACAGACGAAATGCCAGCTCGCCGCCTTAATCAGGACTAAAGTATTAAGCATTTAAAAAAAAAACATTGTTGCTACAAATTCAACATAAAACTTATTTTAAAAGGTTAGTCACCAACACCACCTCCACCAGTAACAAATCCATCAATGAACTAATTTTTATTTCTTTTTCACTGACGACGACCTTTAACAAGTAAGTCACAAAATAAATATGGACTCGTCCAACATTTACAGTCAGTTCATTAAAAAAAAAATATATGTATCAAGGTTTTGAGTTCAAATATGCTGTTGGCGTTTGCAAGCGAAACAGTTTATTCTGTTTTGTATTTCTTCATTCACTAGAAGTTGCTTATAGTTACCAGATGATTTCAGAAAGAAACTCTGGATAGACTAGCTGCCTATATGTTCATAGGGGAGGGACTGAATTTACAGATAGTGCATTTCCTGTTCTTTTTGTTTGAGAATCAACCGATACACAACAACAATATGCGAACATTAACCGTGCACCACACAAGCAATGTGGATGAGTGCTCGAGGGCGTACCCCATGGTTTGCAATAAGTCTGACAGTCCTTTGGAAGCATTGTAGCTTCCTAAGTAGGACTGCCAGATTTATTGAGCAGAAATCAGATGTATCGGCTCAAAATTTCATTACCTTTAACTGCGGAAAGCAGTTTTATATACCAGGCTATCGTTTGTTAATGTAATGGAACTAGAGAACCTCATGGAATATATAACAAATAAAAAAAAAAGACTGATAATTGATATGTATCATGAGAACAGTAAAAATGGAACTGCGAGCTTTGGGGAGCTCGTAAGCCATTACATCCCTTCATTGTTAAATATTTCATTTCGTATTTCATCATTCGTTTTATGTACCCCACGTTTTGTGTTGTCTGTCCTTGTAGTGGCCCCCTCTATGTTACGACCGTAGTGCCGAATAAAGAAAGGACTCTATCATTTGTTGAATAATGTCATGTTTGAAGCTATTTTCTGTTGAGATTTGTCAAGTTTACTGAGACAACGTGACTTGCAGAAAATACAAATTCTACGTTTTTGGTAGATATTTAAAATTGTTACAGGAATATAATTTCACAGTCAAAGTGTTAAAGAACATACCCAAAGAAGTAGTTCTTTCGTTACGAAACCTTTGAAGAAATTGTCTCGCATAAGATATCAATGGTAGTTATAAAAAGTAACTCAACGGAACATAAAGAATTTGAGTATTGAAGAAACCATCTTCATTAATAGCGTAAACCCATATTAAAACAACATGCGTGATGCGCGTAAAGCTGGTTGGTTGTAACAGCACCATTACGCATGTCAACTGCCTATGCAAATAAATAAATAATTAAAACCTTATTACTATCCCTTATTTCTTAAGAGTGTGGCTTCAACTCCAGATTTTTGAAACACAACGTAAAAGTATAAACAATTTCTTGTTTTGCTCTTCAATTTCTAACTTACATTGTACAGGCTTTTTAAAAACAATTTTAACTCTCTCATATTACTTCATATAAACTATACAACTGTAATATATACGTATAATATATATATACAACGCATGTATATATATATATATATACACACATATATACTTACTGTATATATATATATATATATATATATATTTATACGTGTGTATGTGTATCATTAACATTAAACTGCAGTATCTTGACTAGGAGACCATTTCTGCACAGTAAATTACAAGAAAAGGCGGAGAAAGAATTTGATACGACGTATCAATTCTCAAAGACTGTTATAGAATGCAGAAAGAATGTCTAGATGTTTCACAGGGGCAAACTTTCCCGATAGTAAGAGTGTTGAAAACAAACATATGCTCTAGGCCCCATGCTGTGTTACACAGAGACTTTCTACAGAATTTGCACTTTCTGTATCACATACAGTCGTAGTGGAAAGTACATGTATGCAATTTGAACGCTGTATACAATATTTACAGCTTTCAGCTTATATACTGTTTGTATAAACACTCAGTGACTATTTGATTGAGCTCCACTATTTGTGTTGGGTGTATATGGATCATGAAGCTACTTTGTCAGTCGATATGGTCTTCTGTTTATGCTTAGGGCTTGTGTTTGTATGTTTAATTGGTGCCTGAATGGTTTAGCTCATTTTGCAATCATGAGGTATCGGTTTCGATCCCACTGTTTTTGCTAGATACACTTTAAGGTCTTTAGGAATAGTACCGTTGAATTAATATATGGCTGTCAGTGTTACGCAATAAACTGTCGTATACAATTCTACTTTTTTCTTATTCATGCCTGGGGTGAATTCAGAATGGTAAACTAGTGAAAAAAGAGAAAAAAATGGTAAAGAAACTTAAGAATAGATGGTTACTATGCGGAATTGTATCAGTAACCCAAAATATCTATAAAATTCAATTTTAGTTGCATTATTTTTAACATTTTTCTTGTCCATTTTACTACATAATATATATATACAAGGCATATTTCCTTGGTGTCCATGCATCGTACATGGAACTTATGAAAGTGAAGGTTTATAAAACTCGGAGCGTATCAAACCAAGGTCAACTAAAAGTTAGCATTGGACGTTTCGAACAAACTTATGGCATTGCTTTGGACAGTAAATTTTTCAAGTTGGTATACCGTTAGAAGAAAACTAACATTTTCGACGACTACTTTGTCGGAAGAAGAAAAATAAAGTAAGAAAATAGTGAAGAATTTGTCTGCGAATATGTTGGAGAGGAGCAATTGGAGAAAGAAGAGAAATGAAGAGGGAATGATGTTGATAGTGTCAAGAACAAGGAGGGAGGGAATATGCTGATCAGGGAAAAATAAGGATAGAAATTATTCGGTCCGTAAACAATTTCACGGTCCACCCCAAATAGAGACATGCATGCACGCAGAGCCCCTTACATATAAAGTGTATGTGTGGTGTATATATGATCACCTACATGCACACACACATTTATGACGCCAAATACTTGCAGAGCTTTCGTCCGTCAACGTTGATCATGCATCTGCATATAAAGAGTAGACGAGCTGACTGGGTGGACTCGGGGAGTGTGTTACCCACAACCGATTGAGGACATTCGCGATCAAAGAAACAGAACCGCGTCTCTTCGGATTTGATGTTGAATTTCAAACCGGAGTTGCATAACCGTCGAAGTGTGACGAATTGAAAGGTTAGGACAGCAGATTTGATAAGTAAATGTGAGAGTAGGAAGAAGAGTGGAGATAGTAGTTGGAGTCAGTGCACTTGGAGGGGACAGAGGCTGCAGTTGTCGGTAATGACGGACGTGTGAGAAACGGTGGAAATGAATTGTGGTGAGATGAAAGACGTTAGAGTAAGAGATGGAGCAACCGAGTTGAACTTTGTAGAGTGGATGAACCTGAAGCTGTCATTAATATACAAAGAGGGCGATCTTTCGATACCAGTACCAAATATCGGCCTTTTCCGTAAAAAAGTGTCTTCGGCGATCTTTACCAAAGATCGGCCTTTTCCGTAAAAAGTGTTGGAGGGAAAGAGGGAAACGACGTCGTAAAAGCGAAAGAGATAGAGAGAGCGCGATTTCTTTTGAAGTTGGCGCTGGTGTGTGTATTTGTGAAAGAGAGAGAGGAGGAGAGAGGGGGAGAGTGAGGGGGAGAGTGAGGGGGAGAGATAGGGGGAGAGATAGGGGGAGAGATAGGGGAGAGGGGGAGAGAGATGGGGGAAAGACAGAGAGGGGGGAGAGAGAAAGAAAGAAAGAAAGAGAGATAGATAACTGAAGTTATTTTTAATTCTGGTAATTTTTCAGATTAATACCCGCACGATATTCACTAGGGATTTTAGGGTTAGGGTTTTAGGGTTAGGGTTACGGTTAGGGTTACGGTTAGGGTTACGGTTAGTTTGGTGTAAAATAAGACCAGTTGCAATATCAATAGCGACTCAACCGATTTGCTAAAACTCAACTGGGAAGAAGCAGCTGAGACAAAAGAAATAAAGTTCGATTGGGCAGAAAAGGACGAGATGGTGTTGGATTCCTGTCGGGAACGACACTCCAGAAAATGTATTAGGGTTGAGAAGCCATCACTGTGAAGATGACTATAAAGTGATTTTGCATTTATGGTAAAGAAAAATTTAAAGGGTCAATAGGAGAACTTGAACGATTTGAAAAGGTTTAGGGCAGGGTTAATTTAATAAAATGTGGAAAGGTAAGGCTGAGACAAGGGATGACTTCTTTTTTTCTGTTTTTAGAAATCTGAAGAGCAGTCCGGTTGTATTGCAAACGATATAACATCGGATTTCTGTATTTTAGAGAGGTTTAGTGTGTTTACGATTATAGTAGTAGCATAAGCGGTACTGCTTAAATACAGAGGTCCCGACGCATCTACGTAACCCTAACACATTATTGGTCACAGATTTGAACCCTAATCCCTAAAACTAACCCTAACTAGTGTGCACTGTAAAGACATCGTTACGTCGATGTGTCCGCATAAGAGAAAATTCTTGCTCGATTTCGAAGATTTTCTGCTGGCTGCGATTAGTAAAAATCTTTACGTAGCTTTCTGCAGAAGAGAATTGTTTCTGGTGAAGCAAATTTCTCGTTATATGCACGAACTCGTATTCTCAAATTTTCTTCCCATCTCCATGAAATAACCTTACCATTACCACCACTACTACACTGTACTTTCAAAACCACACAACAGAAATTAAATTTTTACAAGAGTAATACTCACCGAAACTATTATCCATAGAATAAAACTTTAAATTGAATCCTTTGTAGCTAGTACCAAAGTCCGACTTAAAGGTAATCCTCACTTTATTGGTAACAGATTTAAAATAAACAAACATCTTGCCACAAAATGTTTGTTTATCGCTGCTCTTTGAATTGTATGTGTGGCCATAGTCTTCTATAACCAACTGATCAAAACTGTAATTGAAAAATAAATAAAATAGAATTATTTTTAAAAAATCAACAATTTGTATCATGTACTGGCTTAGTCTTGGGAGGAATGTATTGGGTTGTCCGGAAAGTTCGTGCCGATTTTTAAAGGAAAGAAAAAGGTCAATAAATACTTGCCATTACATTTTTAATCAACCAAATGTGAACTATGTTGTTGCACAATGCGTCTCCATTTTTCCTTTAACTTGAAAATACCCTCTTCCCAGAATTGAGGTGGTTTCATGGCAAATAGGTCAAAAGGTAAGCTACTATAAATCGGCACGAACTTTCCGGACAACCCAATATTTAGCAATATCTCAGACTCGTGAAGACTAGGCTTTTTTTTTTTTAAGGTAGCCTTTACTCGCCTCGCCGTACCTACATCACTAGGTTATGAGAGTGTTTTTTTCGGAGTTAAGTATCACCTAATGCTCCGGGATAAACTATGAGCAAGATGATTGGATAACATCCATGAGATCGATTGGTCTCGCTTGGGGATCCATCAGTATAAGTTGGAGACCATAGGAGCCGATGGATTCTTCCCCAACGACCTCCCAGGAATAAGTGGGCGAAGATGAGATACGATGAGAAGAGCCTAGATATGCAAAATGACAAGCCTATTACGGTTAAAATGCTTTATGTCGCCGATCTACGCAATTAATTCTGGCCGACGACTAAATATCGAAATGAAAATCGAACACAAAAAGCTTCTGTCAAATTTCATTACTTACTTGCAGTCGCTTTCCAGGCGAAAAAACGTTGAATGGATAATAACGAAGAACGGTTTGGGAACATGTATCACCCAAACGCATTCCGCGTTTGCTGGGTAATCATTAGGATAGTTCGGACTTATGATTGAACCCGCTGTCTCTCGGATCCTCCCCCCACATTTCACTGAAAGAAGAAAAAAGAAGCCATTGATTAGATATGGTAAATTGAATTACGTTCGTAAGTCAAAAGAATAATTCGAAGATTTAAGAACGGAAAGTTGATTATGTTTGGTAGCGTAGCTGGCTGAGAAGGGCAGCCTATTCCGGGCGACGCTGTGGTGGTGGTGGTGGTAGTAGTGATGGGGGGCACTTTTGGGTCTGCTGTATAGGCCATATTTTTGTTGGGGTGGGGAGGCAAACTCAAGTGCTACTTCGGGTGGCATGCACTCGAGCTACGCCACAGATTACGTTCTTTACTGTGAAAAACATTCTCTCACACAAAAGAACGAATGAATAAGCATTCGACTTTTAGAAATAACAGCCAAATCTCCCTTAAATCACACCCGGTCGTCTTTAAAACAAAAGATACATTAGATGATGTAATATTCGATACGTCCGAATAAAAGATTGGATAGTCACAGCTGGAAGGACTTCGCCAATAGGCCTACTGGTCCAAGATTGATTTGAGGTTAAATAACTAGAACAATGAGTCTCAACCATTTCTTTTTTAACCTACGGACTTCTTTGATTCCTATTTTACTCGGGTGGATAATCATAGCCAATTGGTGTTTATAAAATCCTGTTTATATTTTTGTAATAAGAATTGTATACCAAAAAATTGTTTAAAATATTTTGTGTGTTGTAGAAGTATAACCAATTTTATTGCACATCAGTTTTAATAACAAAATCTTATACGAACCCCCAAGGGTCATATGGAGTAGAACAAAGAATAATTTATAGACAGGCGTGGCTGTGTCGTAAGAAGCTTGCTTCCCGGTCACATGGTTCCGATTTCAGTTCCACTGCGTGGCACCTTCAGCTAGTGTCTTCTACTATAGCCTCGGGCCGACCAAAACCTTGTGAGTGGATTTGGTAGGTGGAGACTGAAAGAATCCCGTCGAATATATATTCTTTTACTTGTTTCAGTCATTTGACTGCGGCCATGCTGGAGCACTGCTTTAAAGGGTTTTAGTCGAAGAAATCGACCCCAGGGCTTATTCGTTGCAAGTCTAGTAATTATTCCATCAGTCTCAAAAGAGACTGATGGAGACTGAATCAAGGGGAGTGGTGTTTGATATACAAAGTCTGAATTTAAAAATAAACAAACGATGATTGTTACGGTGGGATGAGTTAGACCAAAGGTCAGCTCATAGATGGCTGAGGAGGGCGAGCCATCACTCTCATTACTACCTCCACAACAAATTCCTCGATTTCAAATATCTACCAATGAAATAAAATGACCTTGCGATGTGCATGATATGAGCTGAAAGATTAACTTAGGGACGCCAGCCGTATTAAAAAAAAAACACAGCTAAGCTAGTGTTACTGTATTATTTAGAATTGTGCTTATAGTGGAATTATTAGTTATGTTTAAGCTGGCAAAATCGTTAGCGTGTCGGATAAAATGGTTGGTGATATTCGAATTCGGATGTCCTGACTGGATTCGAATTCAGAACGTAATGGAAAGTAAGGAATTATCACAAAAGGTGTAGTCCGATGCTCTACTGATTCTAATTGATCAAAAATTTAAAGAAAAGATACTGCTCAGATGTGATTATTTCTCTGTGAAGATTAGATTTTGTGTAAAGACGCTCTCCACCACTACGACTATTTATATCTTAAAGAAATAAAAGAGAGACGACATCGTAATTATTCTGATTCATGTAGTCACTGTCCTAAAAAACGAACAAAGAGAAGGATTTCGACACACTTGGCTGTTGTTAAAAGCATTTCTCATGCGTTTGGTATGTCAAGCATGCAAGCTTTTCTCTCAAATTCAACCGGAACGAACCAGATATGGAAAGCTTTTGATTCTCGTGAAATATCCCCTAACATTTACGAGTCATTTCTCAAATGTCATTGGTCTACAATGATATATAAAGTTCATTTCAGACGATAAATACACAATTTTCCACTCGAAAGATTTCGAAAAATGAAAATCTTTTCCTTTTCTATATTTTTATTATCGATTCTTGTTTTCCATGTTTATTTGATCAAAAGCAGAAACCTTATGCCAGTTTGTGTGTGTGTGTGTGTGTGTGTGTGTGTATTGCCATCGCCACCCTGCTTTACAACCGGTGTTGGTTTTTTACATTCCTGTATCGCGGTTCGGCAAATGAAATCTGATAGAATTAGTACCACACTTAAAAAATAAATACTGGCGTCGATTTGTTACGGCAGTGCTCCAGCATGACTGCAGTCTAATGACTGAAACAGGTAGATACCTTGAGATGTTTGTTTCGACTCTGTGCGTTGCGGGTTCAAATCCTGCCTCTTGCTATGTGATAAGCATGAGAAATGCTGCTGCACATGCCCATGTATTTCAGCTGGTCAATTTCAGAACCAACACATTGACTGGCAGGGAAGAATGCGATGAGACTTTCAAGTCCTGTGCTCAGTGACGCATCTAACTGTACATACAAGAAATACTAACATGCATACATAATATATGTTGTGTATATTATCGCGTGGCTTGGTGGCTCGGGATATTTGGCTCACAATCGCAACGTCGTGGGTTACATTCCCAATGTGCTTAAGCAAGACAGACGCTTTATTTCTCGTAACTCCAGCTCACTCAGCTAGCAAAAATGAGCTATACTTGTAATTCAAAAGCCAGGTTTGTCACACTTTGTGCCACACTGAATGCCTCTGAGAACTACTTCAAGAGTACACGTACTTGTGGAGTGCTTCACCATTTGCAGGTTAATTCCACGAGCAGAATGTTCGTTTGATCGTATCAACTAGAACACTCGTCGTTGTAACTGACGGAGAGCCAGGCAATATATATATATGTGTGTGTGTGTGTGTGTGTGTGTGTGTGTGTGTGTGTGTGTGTGTGTGTGTGTGTTATTTATTTACTACCCGCAAGGGGCTACACACAGAGGGGACAAACAAGGACAGACAAACGGATTAAGTCGATTATATCGACCCCAGTGCATAACTGGTACTTATTTAATCGACCCCGAAAGGATGAAAGGCAAAGTCGACCTCGGCGGAATTTGAACTCAGAACGTAGTGGCAGACGAAATACCGCTAAGCATTTCGCCCGACGTGCTAACGTTTCTACCAGCTCGCCGCCTTGTGTGTGTGTGTGTGTGTGTGTGTGTGTGTGTGTGTGTGTGTGTGTGTGTGTGTGTGTGTGTGTGTGTGTGTGTGTGTGTGTGTGTGTGGCAAATGGAAAACAGAAGATAATATACGAAAATTTATTATTAATCATGACAATTGTTTCGACAAATCTAGCATCGATCCCTCATTGGTGGGACACTCAACAACTGGTTCAGGAGCATCCGGTGGTGCAGATGTATCTCGTCGAGTGATAGATAAATACAGCTCTTTAAAAGAACAGTTCTGCAATGTAACTTCTCGTTTTGCAGAAAGAAAAGCAGCCAGACGGAGGAAATATGTTCATTTATATAGAAGATCAAAAGTAAAATCACAGATGGAAAAAAGAGAAACGAACACGTACTAATATTTTTCAGACATATATTTTTCGACACTATTTTCATTCAAACGCAGCTGATGCTTGAAAGAGACAGTGGCAGGCAGACGGATGTCTGGGTCTGAGGGAGGCTTGCGTTGCCAGATGCTGCCATAGTTATCTTTCGCGCAGCTGCCCAACGTCCGAAAATCGATTTTTTTTTTGTGTGGTCGTAAGTGCGGATGGCCGTAAGTCGAGGAGAAGGTATATATATATGTGTGTGTGTGCGCATATATATATATATGTGTGTGTACGCATATATATATGTATGTGTGTGTGTGCGCATATGTATATGTGTGTGTGCGCGCATATATAATATATGTATGTGTGTGTGCGCGCATATATATATGTGTGTGTGTGTGCGCGCATATATATATGTGTGTGTGTGTGCGCGCATATATATGTGTGTGTGTGTGTGTGTGTGTGTGCGCGCGCATATATATGTGTGTGCGCGCGCATATATATGTGCGTGTGTGCGCGCGCATATATATCTATGTATGTGTGTGTGTGCGCGCATATATGTATGTGTGTGTGTTTGTGCGCGCGCGCGCATATATATGTGTGTGTGCGCGCGCATATATATATTTGCATATATATGTGTGCACACGCACACGCACACCACACACGGATGTTGTTTGATTTCATTAATTTTACATACACATATGTTCGTGAATATCATATCATTGTACTTGTGTCTGTATTATGCTTCCGTTTAATGTCTGTGCATAGTATTTATATAATGTATGTGTGTCGTGTATGTATTATTCATTATCAACATGTACGGAAACGTGACAGTGACCAGGTCATAGATGTAATAGGGGAAAGCTCTTTTGACGATTTACACCATACGATGCTATCGCTAAATAAAGAGAAGTGTATGTAACTGTCATACGTATATTCTAAATGTCTATCATAACTGTTACATGATGTAATTATCTAAAATTGTGTGTGTATGTGACATTTTCGTGCAGAAAAAAAGACGTTTGTTCGTTCTCAAGGGATACATTGTCGTGAATAGTTATGTAATGCAATTCCGTTGTTGCGTTGCTTCCGTAGATTTCTTGTTACAGCTGTAGGTTTCGGTGACGAATTGTCTTGCAAAAAGACAACAGAACACTTGTCTTTTATGTTGAAGAAGATAAGCAGTGGAAATTGGAAACTGTGAGAACCTAGTTGTAGACGACGTGTTTGGAGTACAAGGCTTACTAAACACACTCAGGAAAAAAATATATAAACAGCGACAACGAAGACAGAGATGACAAACACCACACCCAACCTTTATACAACAGCAGAAGAAGAGGGAGAGAGAGAGAGAGAGAGAGGGCTAACAAGGAAACCTCCAGACGGCAGCTTAGCCTGCTAGAAATAACAGCCAAATCTCCTTCAGATTATTCTGAACAACTTTAGTCTAGACCGACGATATAGTCATTTCATAATCGTTTGATTTGCTGAAACTTGTAGCCAAATTACCCTCAAATTTCGCCCTACTCTCTTCGCTTTCCAACCACACGGATTTTGGTTTCAATCCTACTGTATGGCACCTTCGGCAAGTACCTTCTAGTATAACTCCTGGTGGACCAATCCCTTGTGAGTGAATTTGATAGATGGAAACTGTGTGGAAGCCTGTCTTGTGTGTATGTGTGTGTGTGCCTTTGTGTTTGTATGTCTCTCCACAGTAAAGGAGCCCTGTAATCAAGCAGTTCGGCCAAACAGATGGAATAAGAGTACCACACTTAAAAAGTTAAGTACTGAGTTCCATTATTTTCCGACTAAACCCTTCAAAGGTGGTGCCCCAGTTTGGTCGCAATCCAATGACTGCAACAAGTGGAAGATAAACAAATAGGCGCATTCGGGGTTGAGCAACAGCAGCAACAACCAACTGACTTACAGGGTAAAGTAGGGCTTTTCTACTCTAGGCACAAGGCCCTAAATTTTGGGGGAAGGGGCCCAGTCGATTAGATCGAACCTAGTACGCAACTGGTACTTAATTTATCGACCCTGAAAGGACGAAAGGCAAAATCGACTTCGGCAGAATTTGAACTCAGAACATAAAGACAGACGAAATACCGCTAAGCATTTCGCCCGGCGTGCTAAGGTTTCTGCCAGCTCACAGCCTTAAGTAGGGCTTGATATAGCCTGCCTGAAAACAGACGGGAATCGTCGTCTGTTTTGTAATAGATCTACTCGACAATGGGTTAATCTAGGAGTGGCGACTACTAATTGTAACCATTACAGCATCAACCCGTTGTTAATGTTAGTGTTAACGTATTAATTATAATGCATAAGGCTACGAGCGAGTAGAACAGTTAGCACGCCGGAGAAAATGCTTAGCAACATTTCTTCCGGCTCTTTGCGTTCAGAGTTCAAATTCCGCCAAGGTCAGCTTTGCCTTTCATCCTTTCGGAGTTGATAAAATAAACTAACTATTGAACACCAAGGTCAATGTAATCGACTTCACTCTCTTCGCAGGATTACTGGCCTTGTGCCAAAATTTGAAATCATTAAAGCGGCGAGCTGGCAGAATCGTTAGCATGCCAGACAAAATGCTTAGCGGCATTTCTTCCGGCTATACCTTCTGAGTTCAAATTCCGTCAAGGTTGACTTTGTCTTTCGACTTTTCGGTGTTGATGAAATAAGTATCAGTGGAGCACTGGTGTCGATGTGATCAACTAACCCCCTTGTGCTTATAATAGAAGGAAGTACGTATTCTACAGGGTGTCCACAAGGTCTGGATACATGGAGTAAATAAAATCATAACATAAACAATTAAATATAAGAAATAATACATAACATAAACAATAAAATA
The DNA here is from genome assembly GCF_046866305.1 of Octopus bimaculoides. Lineage (NCBI taxonomy): Eukaryota > Metazoa > Mollusca > Cephalopoda > Octopoda > Octopodidae > Octopus > Octopus bimaculoides. The sequence goes on along the minus strand of NC_142930.1, from coordinate 159,566,027 downwards.
GGGGTAGCTTATCCTGTTCAGGCTATATTATTAGCATTATCCTGCGTTTGAGAATTTAAAAATCACTTCTTCAACTTTCTAAGACATCTCAACGCTTCTAAAAGCAAACTTCATTTGTTTGTTTACGTTCATCGTAATTTAAATTTAACGTATGATAGCGTCTCATAAAGCGAGATTTCTATACATCTTAAATTTGCAGAAGAATGTAGGGTGTGGGTGGTTTAGCTTAATCGGTCTAGTGCTCCGCGACGCGTAATCGCGGAGGTGTGAGTTCGCGTCTCATAGCTGGTCGCCAACACTTTTTTTCTGCAAAATAGGGGTAGCTTATCCTGTTCAGGCTTTATTATTAGCATTATCCTGCGTTTGAGAATTTAAAATCACTTCTTTAACTTTATAAGAAATAATAATTTCTTAAAGTATGTGTTAATCCCCATGTACCCAGACTTTGTGGACACTATGTATATAAGGCGGTGATCTGGCAGAATCGTCTACACGTTGAAAAAAAATGCTTAGCTGTCACTTTACGTTCTGAGTTAAAATTCCACCGAGGTCAACTTCACCATTCATCCCTTCGGGGTTGATAAAATAAAATACCAGTCAGGTACTGGGGGTTGATGTAATCGACTAGATTCTTCCCTTCGAAACGGCTGGCCTTCTGGTCAAACCAGAATTATAAAAATCAAATAACTCCCGGTCAATCAGGATGTATTTCGAGACTGACTAGTCGCTAAACATCAACAACAACACTATCACGTCAACGGAGGAGCTTCTACATCAGTCAAGGGCAAACTACGGCCCGCGGGACTTTTTGAATGGCACTCCTAACGAAAAAATTACCTTCAGTTATTTTTGTAGTGCGGTCTTCCTATTAACGAACCACGTCTCATGCGGCCTTCTTCTCGAAAAAGGTTACTATCCATGCTTGCTCTACTAGAAATAGCAATCAAATTTACATCATATAGTGCCCTGCAGTCTTAAACAAGACAGAAAAGATGTCGTATAATGTATTCTGGATGCGTTATGACTTAAAGACGAAATGGGACTTAATAACAGATCTGCAGAATCAGGTTTGAACTAGGAACTACACACTAACATTACGAACCTACTTAACTATTTTAACCATGACTGGGTAAATGTTTTTGTTGAATATATTTCATATTACCTTTTTAATATTAAATACCGGAATAGCTTGACCTATAGAGTAGCAGGAAGAGAAGGAGGGTGTCACCAAGGAAAAGGTCACCACTTCTACAATTTAGCTTTCTGTCAAACTTAACGATGCAATTAAATGGAAATAAAAAAGAATGTTTTAATGCTTTATCTACAGTTAAAAAATACAAGTGTTTTATATATATATATATATATATATATATATATATATATATATATATATATATATATATATATATACATATATATAGGAGGAAGAGCGATATACATATGATATATGTACACTCATACATGATAAGCATACATACTAAAATGCGCCATATATAATACATATATAAATACAGATTATATAACATGTTTGTGCGTGTGTATTTGTGTGTGTGTATTCACACACATAAACATGTTATGTAATATACGTAATACATACATACTTACATACATGATAGAGAAAGTGTTAAATGCGTAAATTGGTCTGTCCGATTTACCTCAACTTTCAACTTTAAATACTTGTGGGTTTGTAAGCAATGTGTTTGTGGATAGCTAGAGAGAGTGCACAGTTGCTGATGAAGACATCAAAAAGAGACGAAACGTACGGACAGATGTCCCACTTTATCTGTGCGCACACATATTATCAAACGAATTATTTACAACCATCGTAAATGAACAATATTGGCAAAAATACCCTACAGACATGTTCTACAGTACATTATAGTATACATGATATATATATTTGCTTAAAGGCGGCGAGCTGGCAGAAACGTTAGCAAGCCGGACGAAATACTTAGCAGTATTTCGTCTATCTTTACGTTCTGAGTTTAAATTCCGCCGAGGTCGACTTTGCCTTTCATGCTCGATAAATTAAGTACCAGTTGCGTAGTACGCAACTGGTACTTATTGGCTCCCTCTCCCAAAATTTCGGGCTTTGTGCATAGAGTAGAAAAGGGTATATATTTGATTGGGAGCTTAGGCTTCACCGTTAATAACTTCAATCAAAATGGGGCCAGTTTTTTTTTTTTATCTCAAGATAAATTCTTTTCTCCTTCCCCTCTACCAGTTGTTGTGGCCCACTTTTTAAGATATTAGGTTGTGATTCAAGAATGATTTCTAAAACGGGCGTCAGATTAAGCCAATCACAGTGGAATTTGAACTCGGAAAATAAGAAGCTAGAATAAACATCACAACGCATCTTATCAGATTAGCTAAATAAAGTACTAATCCATCGCCTTACACTTGTACTTGATTTATCGCCCCAGAAAGAACTTTTTTTTATCGTTTCAGTCATTGGACTGTGGCCTTGCTGGGGTACAGCCTTGAAGGCTATCAGCCGAACAAATCGACCTCAGTACTTATTTTCGTTTGGTGACATATTCTATCGATCTCTTTTATCGACGTGCTAATTTACAGGGCTGTAAACAAACCAACAACTGTCAAGCAGTGGGGAGGCAACACACACACACTAACAAGCTTTCACACAGTTTCCTATCAAATCTTCTCGCAAAGCTACGGTTGGCCCGGGGCTATACTAGAAGACATTTGTCCAAGGTGCCGCACAGTGGAACAGAACTTGAAACAACTTGGTTGCAGAGCGAAGTTCTTAACCACACAGCCATGTCAGTAGTGGTTGTGTTACAGTTTAATCCCAGATCATCTCTGACTAAGCAGACGTCTAATAATAATAATAATAATAATAATAATAATAATAATAATAATAATAATAATAATAATAATAATTAAAAAAAGCATTTCAACTATCGTCATTTGAAGTAAGATGGTGAACTGACATGGAGATTTGGCTGCTTTTTCTAACGGATCTAGCGATTATCTAGAAAAACTCCCTCGTTAGCTTTGTATTAAGTGATTCTTTGACCGCACTGTAGGGCCGCCACGTATATCAAGTACACTGACGTGTTGTATCGCTTCCTTATTTGGAAACACTGACAGACGCTACTTAAAATGCCCAACAGCTCTCCTTCCCGCCGTACACCTACTTCATGCATAAATGAAGTAGCTATTAACATCGTAATTGAAGATAGATCGTGACTCCTCATCCTACTACTACTACTACTTCTACTACTACTACTACTACTACTACTACTTCTACTACTACTGCTGATGGCGGTGGTGGTAGTGGTGTACAGAAGCTACCTTAGATAAAGTTTCTATAACTGCTTCGTTTCCTTAAAAAATACTGGAGCTTTGTCACTTATCTCACAGGTCCTATATTTTTCATGACGTGATATAGCTGTGTAATAAGAAGCTTGCTTCCCAACCACATGGTTCCGGTTTCAGTCCCACTAGGTGGCACCTAACCAAAGCTTTGTGAGTGGATTTGGTAGACAAAAACTGAAAGCCCATCGTATATATATATATATATATATATATATATATATTATTTAAAAGAGTTCCAACTATGTTTTTTATGTTTTATTTATATCCTTATAAAATTAATGTGAGATATAGAATATGGAATATATAATATAAATAGTAAAATGAAATGAAGTATTGAATGTCTTATTCAATATATGAAATATTGAATAGTGTGTTTGCCTGCCCACCACCATCGCTTGACAACCGTTGTTGGTGTGTTTACATCTCTGTAACTTAACAGTTCGGCGAAAGAGACAGTGAGTACAAGGGTTACAAAAAATAAGTCCTGGGTCGATTTCTTCGTCTAAAAACTCTTTAAGGCCCTGTTCCAGCATGGCCGCTGTCAAATGAGTCCTGCACTTGGGCTGTTCGGGCTTAGCCGGAGCATAAATTTAGTAAAGTGAACGTGTATTTGCTTAATTTCTGCCAACACTGACTTCAAGTATGTAATTGCAACCAATAATTCGGGCTCTCTTTATTGCGCCAAATCGCAATTCATTTATTTTCGCTCAGCGTCTGGCGATCATCCTAGTGATGCCCTATGTCAAGAAATATTCGTAGCAGACGTTCTCTCGACATCATTCACACGCGCCTGACTCGTGCTCAGAAGTCACAGCCCGAGTTGTTATCTCTAATCGCAAAAATTAAAAGTAATTAAAATTCAATGTTTTGTTGAAACAACAAATTTCTAAAGAGATTAGGATTTAAATTGTAGAGTTAGAATAGAATAAGGGCGTAAAGAGGTATACTGGGGCCAGTTTTATCAGTTGATACTCATGTCTCCGAGATTTCTTCCAGTGAGAAACAATAACTGAGAATTCTAAAGGAATCTTCTAAGTGCTGCTCCAGATTTAAGGGGTGACTTAATGTGTAAACACCAACAGTTACGCTATACCTGTCAGGGGTAGTGACCCCAGATGTTGTTAGCTTTGAAGGACATTGTATCTAATGCTAATAGAAGACAGTGGCGTAATTAGGAGGTACCAAGAGGGAAGGTCCGACCCGGGCGTCGAGTTTATAAGGGCGGCACTTTTGAGTCTACTGTATAAGCTTGTATAAAGCTATATAGACCTGTGGCATGCACCCTAGCTACGCCATTGATTGAAGTTCAAGGTCAAGATAATGAAGTACTTCTGAATAACTACACTGATCCACCGAGTGACTGACTAATAGCCTGTGGGAGGCGAATCAAAATTACTTTTTGCTCCTTCTTAATATCAAACTTCCTAAACATTCTTATGGTATGTTTCCTTTTCTACCCCTCACTCTGTGTGTGTGTATGTGTGTGTGTGTGTGTGTGTGTGTGTGTGTGTGTGTGTGTTTAAAGGAAATGAGTTAATTCAATCTTTCCGTATTTAGAAATGTCATTGATGAAAGATCTGGGATATACATAGTAAATTCAATGGCCAAATGAACAAGTGGGGGGACGGCAAATTTCGACTTGAATATAATTGACTTACAGTCTTAATGAATAGCCGCCCTAGCCTAGCTGAGAAACAAACCTTATTCTATTTCCCTTGTTTGTATTTTTAATGGCTTTCTTCGTCGTTTATGTCTGTCCCCTAGGATTATATTCAATCTTACTGTTTATACGATCCCTTAAAATATAAAACAAAACCCCCTATGCATCATTCTTTTGGCAAAAACTACACAGTAAGCTTTTTTTTATAGGTCTCACGCCTTATTACTTCCTGTTCACGCCATATTATTTCCGGTTTCTGTACATTTGTTCGTTTTTGTTACAAATTGGATAATGCTAACGACTTGGTAAAACTAACTTAAACTGATCTAGCTGAGAATTCTAGTGAAAATAGGTCACCATATTTTGTTAGTATTGTATCTTTATTTTTTTCCCTTTAAGGAATGTCGTAGTGAACCTAATCTTCAGCCTCTGGTTCGAATTCCTATAATGACTTACTCTCTTAGTTCACCTGTAAATAGCATAAAAGTCTGTTAAATCAATGTTGTTGTTGGCACTCCGTCGCTTACGACGTCAAGGGTTCCAGTTGATCCGATCAACAAAACAGCCTGCTCGTGAAATTAACGTGCAAGTGGCTGAGCACTCCACAGACACGTGTACCCTTAACGTAGTTCTCGGGGTGATTCAGCGTGACACAGTGTGACAAGGCTGACCCTTTGAATTACAGGCACAACAGAAACAGGAAGTAAGAGTGAGAGAAAGTTGTGGTGGAAGAGTACGGCAGGGTTCGCCATCATCCCCTGCCGGAGCCTCGTGAAGTTTTAGGTGTTTTCGCTCAATAAACACTCACAACGCGCCGCCTGGGAATCGAAACCGCGATCCTATGACCGCGAGTCCGCTGCCCTAACCACTGGGCCATTGCGCCTCCACTCTTATGCTATTTAATAGCATAAAAGTATCTTAAATCAATATAACTTATGATTCGTTGTTGTATATCTTTATATGCCAATCAATTAAGTCTATTGTTCTAGGTTATGTGATAAATTAAATGTAGCATGTCTGTCTTATGGGAGTCTCGTGTGCTCGAGAAAGTTCACCTTGTCGAAGATATATTCTGTGTTGGAAAAATAGTTTATAAGCAGAACCAAAATCTATATCTAATGACAAGATAACTAAGGTACCTATTTCCGAGTTAGGTGAATTGTTTAAGATTAACTGGGTAATCAGGAACTTATTCTTAGCGAGGTGTACTGAAGTCTGAAACCGATCCAGATTGGCAATTATGTGGAATGATGAATGGACTGTGCGATGGCTAACCATACCGATTTGAGCCCTATTTTTGACAGCCAGGTAAACTGTAACCTTAAATTCAAGGGTCTAGATCAAGGGAAACTTTCTTCGGGGAGCGGGCCGCATGAACAGAGCTCATCATCAAGTGGGCCGCATTATTAAAAACTTTCAGAAAAGTCTCGTGGTCCACAGTTTGCACATAACTACAAGATTTATTTGGTGCCTGTCTTTCACAGCTTGGCGAACAGTTTGAGAGACTGTGGGTTGAGGTTTGATCCCATTGATATAGTAGTTTATTCCTGTTACATAGCTGGACTGTGATCCGAGATTTATTTGAAGGTTATTCTTGGACCAATTGGCGGACTGGACTGAACTGGTATACTGTTTTGCAAGCACGTGGTCTCCGGTTTAGTCCCACTGTGTGTCTAAATCGCCTACTATAGCCTCGTTCTGATCAATGCCTTGTGAATGAATTTGGAGGACGAAAAGTATACGAAGGCCGTCATAGATAATATATATATAGATTATATATATTTCTTTGTTTGTTTGTGTATATACATGTGTGTAACAATTAGACTGATTTGGAACCGGTTCCTGTGAACTGAAGTTTAACTATTTTCTTCTACTTAAACATGACACTCGGGTAGAATGCTATCTTAGAGCTCATCGTATTAGTCTGGTATCTATTCATGACAGAAGGTTTTATGGTTTGAATGTTAACTGGATTGATTGGTACCAATGGCTGAATTTTGCATGGACTGATTGGGGGTGATTAATTGACCCATATCAATGTCAGGTACTTATTTTAATGAATTGGTTCAGACGAAATTTGAATTGGAACTAAATAGCGGGAAAACTAAATATTGTAATATTCGTAGTACAGCGCCCCATTGTCTTATCTCTAGCAACCAAAAGAAAATATATTTTGCGTTATTATCGAAACTAAACATGCGTGAACTTAAAAGATTTTGACTTTTCTGTGAGTTTGCTTGCTGTGAACATATAAGTGCATGTGAATATATATATATATATATATATATATATATATATATATATATATATATATATATATAACGTAATGTTTGTCGCCACTTCAACATGGCTATTCCGTTCGAACGGATGTTACTGCGATTTTTTAACCCCAAGAGGGTGTTTCGTTTAGCTGATTAAGGATGCAACCTGCATCCGATATATTGCGAGCAGAGGAGCGAACCCCTACCACTTAGCGACAGGACCAGTAGACCAGCTTAGTTTCGGGTTGTTTCTGCTCTCCTCAGTGCTGGACACCTCGTCTGCCAGAAATGGCAGTAACTCGCTTCTGTTCACAATATATCTAAATTCAAGCGGCATTCAGCCGCTGATCTTGCAACAAGCAAAGAAGCCAGTTATAAAATCATCTCTGTAAGAGATTTTATATGAGTGCGTATCTCTTTGTATCTGTAACCGTATATATGAATGCGTTTGTATCTTCTTGTATGCGTAACCATATATACGAGTGTGAATGTAACTGAGTGTATATGTGGAAATATATGTACGAATATGTAAACTCTGAGAGAGAGAGAGAGAGAGAGAGAGAAAGAGAGAAAGAGATGTGTAAACGTGTGTATGTTTGTATGCCTGTGAGTAAACGTGGATGATGCGTATGCTATCATATGTATGTCTTTAGATTAAATGGAAACTTGAAAATTTCTTTAGTTGTGGAACCCATAAGATAATACTAATAATAACAATAAAGAAAATACTGGTAACAAAGATGGTGGTAAATGCTAGGCAGACTATGAACCATCTAACACCAAGCTATGTTATAACATACGACATCAAGCGTTGCTTTTTTAAATGCCACATGTTATGGTATGTATGTATGTATGTATGTATGTAGTTTTAAAATTAGTGTGCATATTATACGTGTTTGTGTGATGTAAGAATAATTGCAGGACTGCTCGATATCAACAATGCCGAAGGAGGAGCGGTAACAGACACGAGATTTTTAAGAGACAGGGACGGAGGAATTGTTAGACTGGTTGTGAGTTACAACGATAACGACGCCTTTTATCGAAGATCCCTAAGGGGACGTCAACGAAATGTGCCAGTTTACAAGAGAAATCGAAACCGTACTATTGATACGGGTTTTCAGAGGATGTACCACTGCCGTACATCATAAGTAATACAAAAGAAACCTAATACAATGAAGCATGGGAGCTTCTACGTAGACGATCGACCTGCTAGAGATAGCAGCCAAATCTCTCTCAAATCATGCCACTAAGAAGAGATACATTCGATAATGTGGTCTTAAAAGGAAGTAAAAGGTTTTTTTAATCATCGACTGCTCAGTCAAGGCTAACTTGTTGCTTAAAAGTAAAAACAACAGCTTGTATTTAGTTTTCTAAAGTTATGACTTGATATTTGGTTTGGGAGAAAATTTGAGGTGTTGTGTTGTTGATGCCTCTTTCAAGGTTAGTGATCTAAAGGAGATGAAATTGTTACAATAGGGAACTAGAAAGAACCCAAATATTTCTAAGTTAGGCCCAAGATTTTGGTCTTTGGGAAGGATATAGACCAATTTATCGACACCAGAATAAACAGGCACTGACATAGCTATATAGTAAGAAGTTTGCTTCTCAATCACATGGTTTCGGGTTCAGTCTCACTGTGTGGCTTGGGCAAGTATCTTTTACTATAGGAGGGAGAATTTACGTAAAAACAACAGACGAAGACAGGTGGTATAAACAACAAATGGATGTATTAGTATAACGCTCGGGAATAGAGAAAGTCTTTAACGTTTCGAGCCTACGCTTTTCAACAGAAAGGAACACAGAAAGAAACTACTATAGCCATTAGATCAGCCATTGGCCTGCTGGGTTAAATAGCAACAACAAGATTGTAAACCTTGGAATGATGCCATTCGTCTCGCATAATAATAATTCAGTTAAATGATTGGGGGAGGGGGAGAATATGGAAGGGGTGGAGAGTGGAAGTAGCTATTTCGTTTGTGTGCTCTGTTGTTGTTGTTGTCTTTTCTTGTCTAATATCATTCATTAATACTGTTTCGTGTTGTGACAAGCACAAACTTACAGAGAGAGAGAGAGAGAGAGAGAAATAAATATACAAATAAATCCAAAGGAAACTAAAATATAAAAATAAAAACACTCGAAAAACAAGACAAAGCAAAATGAGCTCTGTCATCGTCGTCGTTTGACTTTGATATCTTGGTGGAGACAGTGAACGTAATGTAATTCATTGAATTAAAAGAAATTATTTCCTAATTAGGCACGAAACTTTAGAGTTATGGGAAAAGAGGAATTTGGAATTTGCTTAGAGACGTTGATTTATGTGAAAAATCTGTTCTTTGATGATAAGAATAGCAAATAATAATAACAACAACAATAATTACAGAAAAGAAGGAGTCAAGATGATGATCGAAACGATGTCGGGGAAAGGGACAGTTATAAGGATGACGACGACGACGATGAGGATGTTGGCAACAACGGGGATGCTTGTGATGGTGACGACGCCGATGACAGGGACGCTAATGACGAGGATGTTGACAACGACAGGGACGTTTGTGATGATGACGGGGACGCTGATGAGGATGATATCTATCTATCTATCTATCTATCTATCTATCTATCTATCTATATACTCTTTTACTTGTTTCAGTCATTTTTTACTGTAGCCATGCTGGAGCACCGCCTTTAGTCAAGCAAATCGACCCCAGGACTTATTTTTTGTAAGCCTAGTACTTGATTCTATCGGTCTCTTTTGCCGAACCGCTATGTTACGGGGACGTTAACACACCAGCATCGGTTGTCAAGCGATGTTGGGGGGACAAACACACACACAAACATAAACACACACACACACACACACACACACACATATATATATATATATATATATATATATATATATATATATATATATATATATATATATATATATATATATATATATATATATATACGACGGGCTTCTTTCAGTTTCCGTCTACTAAATCCACTCACAAGGCTTTGGTCGGCCCGAGGCTATAGAAGAAGACACTTGCCCAAGGTGCCATGCAGTGGGAATGAACCTGGAACCATGTGGTTGGTAAGCTAGCTACTTATCACACAGCCACTCCTGCGCCTATATATATATATATATATATATATATATATATATATATATATATATATATATATATATATATATATATATATATATATATATATATATATATATATATATATATATATATATATATATATATATATATATATATATATATATATATATATATATATATATATATATATATATATATGTATATATATATATATATATAAGAAAGCGGTATTTAGTCCAATGATCAAACGATCTTACTTACTCAGTATCGAGGGATTCTAACTACTGTTACCATTGGTTGGTCAGTTTTGTATGGTGATTGTAGAAAAGAACACAAGGATAAGAAACCATCAACTAATTGAACCTAAACGTTGAAATGAAACCTCGACCAGGCTAAGGTTCCAATTGACAGTAAACAGAGACCAAGTTATTTGGTGGAAGTTTACGCCAAGAAACATCTACAAAGTTCGTGAGTTCAGATAAAACAGAGCCTGACAGTATTTACATATCAAAGAATAAAACACCTGATGATGACTGGCAATCAACCGATCGAAAGAAGAGATTAATAGCCTGAATGAAGAAAAGATTAAGAGCTTGAAATTGTACAAGTTTAACGGGGATGTAATTAACTGAGGCATTTAGATATTAATCACATTTAGATATTGAAGTAACAAGGATACTACTTTCGCTCTTCGAGGGCATTGACAAGATCTACATGTTTTGCAACACGAAATGGAGGAAGAAGATTAAATACAATACAGCGAAACAGAGAAAACAAGTGTCCCGGAATGAAACCTGACATGTAGAACAGAGAATTCTTTTGCCTTCTGTTGGATTCTGCTTACCAAATTTCTGCTGACGCATTCGAAGTTTTTGCTGGCTAATTTACATATCCAAACAGGCCCGCTGCAAATTTATGTATATGTACGCATGTATGTGTGCGTATATATATATATATATATATATATATATATATACATACATACATACAGAAAGGGAGAGAGAGATATCAGTGTGTGAGATATACAGCAGTGGTATAGGAACTAGCCAGAGAAGATATTTAAGAGTATATTTTGTTGATTTTATATTTTGTTTCTTTTATGTTTACGTTTAGTTCTTTGCGTTTTAGAATCGAAACGAAAGAAAAACATATTACACATACACCCACATATCTAACAAAAATATGTTGTAGGCAGTGACGTTTCCGATTTAATGTCTATCTTACAAAACAACACGCCGAAATCGTTTACGCACGTATGCACACAAACACATTCACGCGGATGCGCGCTTGAATGTACTGTAGGGTTTATTCATTTTATTCGAAATGGGGGAAATGGCTTCTCCGTCGCATCACTGCGGTTAAAAGCAAAGACACGAAATTCAAAATGGCGGTGGAGTAGAGCTTCAGTTTCGATTTACATACATACATACATACAATCATACATGTCTTTACAAAATTATAGGCCCTTGGACAAATCGATGTACTAAGCTCTATATTATATATCTATTGACAGGAAACCACAGCATATATAGATCAGAATTGGGGACCCTAGACCCGTTAGGTCCCAGGTAATTGCCTAATGTGCTAATTGTTTAAGACGGCACTGCATACATATGAAATATGTACACAAACACATACGCACATAAACATCAATAAAGTATATACACTTTCATATTAAACTGACAAAGATACTCGCTATATAAATGCATGTTTATATGCATTTATATACATGCAGACAGGCGCATACATATGTGCTCACAAATAATTCGGGTATCCATAAATTCTAAGAGCTATACTGAGTTAAACAAAGAAGCCTTGTCATTTTGTTAGTGTAACCGGCTCGAATTTTGCAAAAGAAACTCTTAAATCTCAAAGATGTACGGTATATCTTTTATAACCAACGCGAAGACCTGTTGAGACAAATGAAATCGATCCAAATTCGACGACTGGCACCTATGCCAACCCTCCTTCACTGGACACTAAACTCGGCTTGCGAAGACCTGTTGGGGCAAGTGAAATCGAAATCGTGATTGAACCAAATTCGATCACTGGCATCTGTGCCAACCCTCCTTCATTGGAAACTAAACTCGGCTTGCGAAGACCTGTTGGGGCAAGTGAAATCGAAATCGTGATTGAACCAAATTCGATGACTGGCACCTGTGCCAGTGGAGCGCTAAGAGCAATGTTCGAGCGTGATCATTGCCAGAGCAGCAGCCTGGCTTCCGTGCCAGTGGCACGTAAATAGCACCATTTGAACGTGATCGTTACCAACGTCGCCTTACTGGCACTTCTGTTGGTGGCACATAAAAAAACACTCGAGCGAGGTCGTTGCCAGTGCCGCTGAACTGGCTCCTGTGCAGGTGGCACGTAAAAACACCATTTTGAGCGTGGCCGTTGCCAGTACCGCATGACTGACCCTCGTGCCGGTGGCAGGTAAAAGCACCCACTACACTCTCGGAGTGGTTGGCATTAGGAAGGGCATCCAGCTGTAGAAATTCTGCCAAATCAGACTGGAGCCTGGTGCAGCCTTCTGGTTCACCAGTCCTCAGTCAAATCGTCCAACCCATGCTAGCATGGAAAGCAGACGTTAAATGATGATGATGATGTAATGTTACTATTGTTGTGAAAACTAAAAATTGTACCACTTAGCAGTTCGGCAAATGTGAAAGATAGAATAAGTACCAGGCTTTAAAAAAAGTACTTGGGTCAATTTGTTCCACCAAACCCTTTAAGGCAGTGCTCTAACATAGCCGAAGTCCAATGATTGAAACAAGTAAACGAAAATATAAATAAATATATATATAATCTCGTTTATAACGATTCAACACGGTTTTCCGCGAATGTTCTATGAAGATTAGCTAAAATATGGTAGCTAACACGCACGAAAGATGACGGCCAACGTTGACTCGTTATGTTCTAAAGGGGCTGACTCAATCATCATCAAGGTTATTTCATATATATATATATATATATATATATATATATATATATATATATATATATATATATATATATATATATATATAGTAACAAATATGAGTACATCCAATAGCTGTGGACTTAAAAACCGGATATGTGAAATATGTGAACATAGGAAATGCAGTGGTTTTATGCAGTATCTGTTATGAATGGTCGATGGTAGCTGTTTACTATACAAGCCGTTTCATTGACAACAAAATTTAAGGAATCTGAAAAACATATCGTCTGCATTTGTTTATCTTTTGAAAGACGCAGTTAGTTTTTGATGTCTATGTCCTTTACACTGTCGCTTTACACACTAGTAATAGCAACAACCTCTTACGTCAAGCTCTGTAAAGAAAAAAAAAAGATGGAAAGATATTGGATTATGTATACTAGATCAATTTGAGTCAATTGCGCAACGGTCTTGCTGCTTACAATGTGTATTTGCAAACAAGTATTTGCAAACAAGTATTTGCAAAGGGTATTTGCAAACAGTAGGATGGAAGCTATTGGTTTTTAAGTGTCTTGATTGACAGTATGTTAATTGTAGCGTTAGAAAAGTCTTCGCTACTGTCAGTTAAGATTTGCGACATTAAAAATTATGTAATGTCACACGAACGTACCATTCATTATTCAGTTTAAACGGTCTGGATTTGACAATGGATTGTTTCCAGTATGACTATGTGTATGTATGGTATGTAGTCTGTGTGTGTGTCTGTGTGAAAATAACCCTGCGTGGTACACATGCATGCATACATAATTGACTGTATATAGACATATCGGTAATACGCAGAGATAAAAAGACGCACAAACATTCACACACCACCACCACAACCCCACACACACACTCACAAATATAGAAGAAAGAGCACATGTAAATATATGCCTATGCAGCACATGAAACTGTCATCAATGCACATATATTTGCATATACAGAAATGCACATAAATAAACACGCGCGTGTGTGTGCGAGTGTGTATTTATATATATATATATATATATATATATATATATATATATGTATATATATATACACACACACAAACAGACACACATACAGGTGCACATCCGCACAAACGCTCTCAGATATACAAACACGTGTGTGTGTGTGTGTGTGCGTGCGAAAGTTTGAGTGTATAAAACTTATTAACTGGTTCTCATTTTAAAGTATTCTTGACAAAGAAAAGACTGGATATATGTGCGTTTATATGTCTATGTATAGATCTGTGTGTGTATATATATATATATATATATATATATATACTTGCCAATGTGTACATGTCTGCGTTTATGTGTGTGCACATGTAACATTAACTTTGGGCGAAGCAGAAAAGCAATTACGCAATGAAAACCTGAAAACTTAAATGATTACAAACAAAACACACATGGGACCCATCCTTCAAATCAACACACTTTTGACACTACAGGCTGCTTATATGACATCTTAACTAAATCTAAAGTTCCCTTTCAACTAAAGGACTTCCGCATGTCCTAGTGAATCTCCCTTCTTGACGATGAATCTTTTCCCTGTACTAACCGATATACAGAAACGGACTAGACATATACAAAGAGACGTAGCAAATTGTATATGGAAACAGCTAAAGAAACAGAAACAAAGTAGAGAGGAGAGTAGAGCATGAACAACACAGCGGCTCAGCATCACATGTAATTAACCACTGTAATAAAGCAGGTTCATGCAATGTTAAGAGATGTGAAGTTTAGCTCTCATTTCAAATGATAAAAGAGTGAAATATGATCTGGCCATGTGTGAAATGTAGGCCTTATTTCAAACGCCTCATTAACTAATAGGCGCAGGAGTGGCTGTGTGGTAAGTAGCTTGCTTACCAACCACATGGTTCCCGGTTCAGTCCCACTGCGTGGCACCTTGGGCAAGAGTCTTCTACTATAGCCTCGGGCCGACCAAAGCCTTGTGAGTGGATTTGGTAGACGGAAACTGAAAGAAACCTGTCATATATATGTATATATATATGTATGTGTCTGTGTGTCTGTGTTTGTCCCCCAGCATCGCTTGACAACCGATGCTGGTGTGTTTACGTCCCCGTAACTTAGCGGTTCAGCAAAAGAGACCGATAGAATAAGTACTAGGCTTCCAAAGAATAAGTCCTACGGTCGATTTGATTCGACTAAAGGCGGTGCTCCAGCATGGCCGCAGTCAAATGACTGAAACAAGTAAAAGAGTAAAGGAGTAATAATCAGTTTTCGTTTTGTTTTTTTTGTTCGTTTTTGTTTTTTTGTAAGTATCGGTTACTGATATATCAATAAAAATTAGCTAAGATGAATAACTCAGTGGCCAGTGGTACGTTTGTTGAACAACAGTTGTGTCAGTCACCTTACAACATCAATTCTTGGTGTGTTAAAATGTTCTCCGATTCTAAAGCAATGTATGAAGATTATTAAATAGCAATTAAGATCAACTTCACTTGAGAAGTGGAGAGAATCTCAAGATTCCAGAATTCTCCAAAGTTGACATGCTGTTAAGGAAACAGCCATGCTTGGGTACTGAGACATCCAGTATATTCGTCAATTTCGAAAACTTTTAAATGTCAAAGGTGACATTTGAGCAATAGTGTAGCTAGTGGAGAGCGAAGGAGGCGGTTTTGCCCTAAGCGCCATCTTTATGGGATCAGCATTTTTGCATTTGCTGTATAAGCTTGTATAGAGGCAGAGTGGGGTGGGGGCAACAAACTCAAGAACTACCTCGAGTGGCACTCTAGATATGCCATAGCATTTGCGGTAGATTTCGTCACCATTCTTACAAGTGCACAAAAGTTGATTTGAGTCAGCATGGTCTCACAAGCTGCGACAATCAGTAAATAAATCTCATTCAAACGAGAAAGATCAATGCTTGGAATCTGTGATCGTTGATTCGCTCAATCGACGTTGATCAAGGGTTGAACAACGATGTCAAAGAGTTGGAAGAACATGGTCGGAACGATCTGACATAAAATGTCGATTACAGAAACGAGTGACTAACAGAGTTACTAGGCGAGAAACAAGACGACGAGGTTTACATTCTAGAGACAGCCGAATGCCAAGAGAAAAAACAAACAAATTCATAGCTTTCATCGAAGTTCTCAGATTAAAGTTAGATGTATCTCTGATAAACATTTGTAAACAAGCATGTTTATACGTGCGCGCGTATGTATAGAAATTATATATATATATGTATATATATCGGTAAAACTATCTATCTATCTGTATAAATATATATATTGTAGTAAACTAAATGGTAGGCGGAATAAAGAAAGGAATAGATTTTACCATATTATTTGTCAGTTTAGTAGTAAATGTTGAAATAGCTGTTATAATGAAAATCGTTGGTAATAATAATAACTTTGTAGTTTGAGTTGTATCTAATGAATTCCTGTTTGTATAATAAGTCTATACAAATATACAGATGTTTATACTTACAGCCGAGCAAAACATTTGCAGATGTACGTATCTATAATACAATGAAGAAAGCTGCTTATTAGTTGGAATTATGGAATTTGGGGGCTCAAAAGTTGTGTTGAGATAGTACCTTGCATTGAGTGTTGTCCAGCATATAGCCTCTACGCAAATGCTGTTCCTCACACTCTAAGGCGATCAGCCAGGTTCAAACCAAAACGTGAACCGCTCATTTAGTAAAAAGACCGTCCCAGCTAAAACCTAAAACCATCGTGTAAGTTTTACTAAACGAAAGCAGTTAAAGTCCTCACTGTCTACAAAATTCTTCCAATTTTAATGTTTTTTATAAGAAAATGTGACTTTCAAGTTTCTTTCATTATTGAAGATTTCAATACGCTAATCAGAAAACATAATTGTTTTCTGATCACCTTTTTTGTTTTTTAACGATTTGTATTTGTATTCTTTTTCTTCTGTTGTCTCCTAGCAACGCCCATTCTACTCTTTTTTGTTTACCGCCTCTGTTTTTATTAGTTTTTCTATATATATATATATATTTTTTATATATCCTTAAGACTTTATCTCTCTTACCCTCATCCACTTTTTTTGCAACGATTTTATCAATTCGGTCTACATTGGTAAAAAATTTATGAGCCCTGGAGTGGATAGTGCTACTGAGAGTAACACTAATTGGACACAAGCTGGAGCAGACCTGGTTGGGTCACCTGGATGAGGGTGTCTGATATTGAAAGACCCAAAACATCTATTAACCCACAGGAAACATCACTGATGATGAGTCCAGGCGCATCTTAATATGATCAGTGAAAAAATCATATCAAAACTACTAGAGATTTTATATTGCAAGTTTCATTCGGTTATGCCAAAATGTGTCTCTGTCTCTCCTTGTCTCTCTCACTCTTTCTCTCTCTCATTCAGTTGCCTCTTTTTAAAGTTTATTGATACAAAAATGTACAAATAAATAATTATATCTCGATGATAAATGATACGGAGGAACTTATACAACAGCAAGTGTTTGAAGTTACATTAAGTTTTACAATATGACTTTTCTTCAGCACATACTAGGTGTGCATTCCAGTTCACTGGCCTACAAAGTTACAAAATCTTCTCATATGTATATACTCAGTAAAATTAAGACTTTTACATGCTTAAGTTAAGCCAACAGAATACCTAAACTCTTAGTAAATTCTAACTGTTTTTGAGTGTTTTCTATTTTAAATTTATTTATTCAGCGCGTGAATACTATTTGACGAATAAAGGATACAAAAGAAAATTAGGTGTAACATATCAGAAAAATTAGTCAAATTGGGAATAAAATGTGTAAATATGTTTTAGTGCCTAACAGAAAACCGTCTGAAGCTTGAATACCAAATGTACATCAGCCTTATATAATATTTTTCATTGTGTAAGGGATATCATGGCTAATGGAGAGCGTGTAACTTGGAGTAAGTGAATAGTTTATGAACCGACGCTCCAGTTTTTTTTTTTATATGTGTATATCTGTATATACACATGCCTGTAGCTAGATACATATATTATTAGAGGTTGAAATGTCACATATCATTACCCTACGCTTCTCGTTTGCAATTTTCAGACGAGTAAGAAAAATGGATCATAAAACATTTTATAACAGACACAGTGGTTATTCTGAAATATAACAAGCATTGATTTCATGATCATCCTGGTTTGAAATACGCTGTGTGTGTGTGTGTGTGTGTGTGTGTGTGTGTGTGTGTGTGTGTGTGTGTGTGTGTGTGCGTGCGTGTGTGGTGTGTGTGTGTGTGTGTGTGTGTGTGCGTGTGTGTGCGTGCGTGTGTGGTGTGTGTGTGTGTGTGTGTGTGTGTGTGCGTGTGTGTGCGTGCGTGTGTGTGTGTGTGTGTGTGTGTGTGTGCGTGCGTGGTGTGTATATCTGTAAGTCTCCGTGCACTCGCTCTCATATCCACTAAAATATTGAGGAGGAATCACGCACTTCCCCTCCACACTTCCAACGCTACAAGCCTACTTCACACTTTATACATGACAGCATCAGATAAGGAAAGATATATTACCAGACAGGAAGATTATCCATTGAATAATAGATAAACAATGGAGAACAGTTATTAAATCCTACTTATCTCATCAACAACATCACAATATCGTTCCAACAAACAAATTTTCACTAATAACATAGCACTAAAACAAATAAATGATACATAGTGACACACACGAAATCCGGATCCGTTCGTGCTATATATATATATATATATATATATATATATATATATATATATATGTCTTCGTCTTTGTGTTTTCGTTTCTCATTGTGTTTAACGTTTTTTATGATGCCCTGTACCCTTATATGCATGTACGTATACATATAGATGTAGGTATGTACATATATGTATGGATATACGCATATAGTTATATATTATTTATGTTATTATTATATATATATATATATATATATATACACAAACATAAATAGACACGCACGTATTTACGTAATTCCATACTCATATCCACAGACATACTCACACAATTTTTATCTGTGCTTGTGTGTATTCAGTTGTATGTAATTCTATTTATAGTTGTGTACTGTCTTTGAAATCGAGTCATATTTTTCGTTAAAATAAGTCACTTGCGTAAGTCAGATGGGTTCAAGTACAAAGATGAATACAATTTATCAAGAATATCATTAAATACTTATTGAATACGCTTTGCCCAAAGACAGCGATCTTTCACTTTAGGGATAGTAAATGCAGAATTGAAATATGCAAAGAATAAATCTGGCTACCTTAAATGAAACAAATAAGTGAATGGCTAAAAGTAGGTCATTAAACATCATTAGTGTAGATATCTTTATTCATTTCTCAACAGCATCATTAAGTGAACTTTTGAAGATGACATTGTAGGAAGATATATATATATATTTCTTATTAAAAGACACATGTAAAAGTAATTGCAAATTGACAACTCATTTCGAGGGGATTCATCCGGCTAATAGGTCATCATTTCCTTCGGTGGTAATTCAGCTTTTTTTTAATGTTGAGCTCGTCTTTGTCAGTTAGGGCAGGTGGTTGAAAAGTGTTGGTTACGCCACATCCCTCACAAGTTATTTATTTACGAAAGTCTTTTTTTTGAGCACGAAACTTAATTCAGGTAAGGGCTCAGTACCCGTTGTTGCTCATTGTTCTAGGTAACTTTCATTTGGATCTTATTGATACAAGCATGTAAGTTTACATGCATTGTCCCTTAGTGGATAGTTATTATAAAGAAGATAATCATTTCTTATAATATTTGGTGGGATTAGAAATTCTTGTTTGAAATTAAGGAATTATAAGGAAAAAGACGTATGAATTTCACATATTCAATATTCTTTTTCTTTACTTATTACGAAGTTCTTAAAATGGCTAGTCAGTAGTAATCTTGCATAGCACTATTTCCTTCTTTTTAGAAATCGTCAGCATGATAGAGCCTGAGATTTGTAAATTAAACATTCTGTGACGCAAAACATTTTTTTATATATACAAACTAACTGAAGAAATCCAAGGAATGTGTTTTCTTTTTTCATGGAGCGTTAGTAGTTTAGCAATCGAAGAAATTTCTTCGTGTCCATACACAGGATAACTTTTGTGAAAGTTGATATGTGTTTCTAATAAATTTTCGGTAAATTTTCTACTACAAATAAAATACATTCTGATGAAATTTCAAAGACCGAAATCGATATATGCAGGTACAGTAAATTAAGCACATCTAAAGCAAATGAAGCTAGTTTTTTTTGTCTGTTCCTCACATGTTATAATAAAGCTAAGAAAAGACATTGATAAAAAAGAGAATCCTCCTCATTCTATGCGTGATAGCAAGAGATCCGACGAAGAGCTTCAGCGAAAGAAAATAGGTTTTGTCGGTTTTAAGGTTACAGAGTTTTAGTATCAATATACTTTCCTTTTTGAAGGCGGCGAGCTGGCAGAAACGTAAAAATGCCGGGTGAAATGCTTTGCGGTATTTCGTCTGTCTTTACGTTCTGAGCTCAAATTTCGCCGAGGTCGACTTTGCCTTTAATGCTTTCGGGGGTTGATAAATTAAGTACCAGTTGCGTGCTAGGGTCGATCTAATCGACTGACCCCCTCCCATCAACATTTTGGGCCTTGTGCCTAGAGTAGAAAAGAATATGCTTTCTAACAAACTCTAAGAAGGGACGACACGAGATGTACCTTGTTGGATGTACGTGTTTGTGGTGTATTGGTTTAAAAGTTACTGGTGCGATACACTATATTGATAATGATGACTGCAATAGCAAGACGAGAGTAAAAGCTTGTCAGAGATATAGAATGAAGTTAATTATATATATATATATATATATATATATATATATATATATATATATATATATATATATATATATATATATATATATATATATATATATATATATATATATATATATATATATATATATATATATATATATATATATATATATATATATATATATATAATACAGAATGGAGCAGAACGCAAAACATCAAGATAGTTAGGTGATACAAGAAGGGGGCAAAACATCCAGATAGACGATACAAAGAAAACACGGACAGGTCATTTGGAGTTTTCTCTCTTCAGTCGAGATCCAGATTATATTTGCAATTTCAGCTGGTTAATATATATATATTTATATATGTGTGTGTGTGTGTAATCTGAGATATATAAAGGTTACTAAACTTTCCCTTTTCATATTTTTAGTTCTTCGTCTTCATTATTTTACTTCTGTACCATGATACTTTAAGCAAATTCCAACGCTTTTCTTGTGTGTGTGTGTGTGTGTGTGTGTGTGTGTGTGTGTGTGTGTGTGTGTGTGTGTGTGTGTGTGTGTGTGTGTGTGTGTGTGTGTGTGTGTGTGTGTGTGTGTGTGTGTGTGTGTGTGTGTGTGTGTGTGTGTGTGTGTGTGTGTGTGTACTATACACCAATCGATTGTTATATCTTCCCTGGAAGCGAGAATAATTTCAATAAATCAAGTATTTCTCTTGGATGATATTTAATCTATTTCTATTCATCTTTGTTTTCAAATACATGAGAGAGAGAGAGAGAGAGAGACAGAGAGAGAGAGACAGAGAGAGAGAGACAGAGAGAGAGAGACAGAGAGAGAGAGACAGAGAGAGAGAGACAGAGAGGGTGAGAGGCGGACAAGTAAAGCAAAACAAATTTCGTTTATATAATATAAACAACCCCTCCTGTTTTGAATCGCTTTTTGTATGCGTTCCTTGCAGTCTGCACAACAGTAGATTCCAACCAATGGACACTCAGAATAACACGACTCCGCCTCATAATTTTCTTTTCGATATCCAGGAATACACAGGGTATTCTAAATACTACAAATAGTGAAATTAAATTTAAATCGTACAATATCTATCTATCTATCTATCTATCTATCTATCTATATATATATATATATATATATATGTGTGTGTGTGTGTGTGTGTGTGTGTGTGTGTGTGTGTGTATGTTTATATATATGTGTGTGTATATATGCGTGCATGCTTGTGTATGTATATGTATATACGTGTATATGTGTGTGTATCTGCGTTTGTGGATGTATATATATGTGTGTGTATGTGTATATTCTTTCGTTCTTTTATTGTTTGTCATTTGACTGTGGCCATGCTGGACCACCACCTTTAGTCGAACTAATCGACCTCATGACTTATTCTTTGTAAACCTAGTACTTATTCTATCGGTCTCTTTTATCGAACCGCTAGAGTACGGGTACGTAAAGACAGCAACATCGGTTGTCAAGCGATGGTGTGGGGACAAACACACACAAATATATACGTACGTGTGTGTGTGTATGTGTGTGTGTGTGTGTGTGTGTGTGTGTGTGTGTGTGTGTGTGTGTGTGTGTGTGTGTGTGTGTCACAGTCTTCTTTCAGTTTCCGTCTACCAAATCCACTCACAAGGCCTTGGTCGGCCCAATGCTATAGTAGAAGACACTTGTCAAAGTTGCCACGCAGTGGGACTGAACCCGGAACCATGTGGTTGGGAAGCAAATATATGCGTATGTGTGTGTGTGCTTATGACGAGGTATTGCAACCACGTGATTTCGAGTTCAATCCCAATGCGCGGCACTTTGGCCAAGTGTCTTCTACTGCAGCTCCGGACCGACCAATGTCTTATGAGTGAACACGGTAGACGGAATCTGTCTAGAAACCCATCACCCTCCCACCCACCCCACACACACACAAGTTGCTTCCAGCGCTGCTAGTATGGCTGATGCTGTAACCGTTTAACACCATTTAACTGCTTTCACCATACTGTCACTCCTGCAGTTATTACCAACAAACTCCATGATAAATGTATTTTAAAATTACAAAATTACATAAATTCGACCATTTTCAACCTTCAACTTTTCTTTTCTTCCTGTTCTCACTTTTTGACATTTTCCTGTGTTTATTAGAAATTTTTGGCACTTTTTCACATTTCAAATTTCAATTCGACAAATGCCTTCTTAGGCCCAATGTCACGTTGTTGTTGTTGTTGTTGTTGTTGTTGCAGTGGTTTTTAGTGAGACGGTGTCTTGTCTGGCAATTATTCATGTATTCACATTTCAAGCTTCAATTTTAATAACTTCTTGTAATTTAGGCACATTGTCACAAATGGGTTTTTTTTTTCAGAGAATGAGTAAATAGGCCTCATGTCTGGTACTCGGAATTAATTTAACTAAACCGGAAAGAGGAAGAAAAACAATAATAATCGGGCTCAATAGGATTTGAACTTTACGCTCTGAGTTCAAATTCCATCGATGTCGACTTTGCTTTTCATCCTTTCGGGGTCGATAAAATAAGTACAAGTTGAGTACTGAGGTCGATGTAATCGACTAAATCCTATCCTCCAAGCTGCCCTTGTGGCAAAAATTATCATTATTATTATTATTATTATTATTATTATTATTATTATTATTATTATTATTATTATTAAGGCGGTGAGCCTGCAGAATCGTTAGCACGCTGGACGAAATGATTTGTGGTATTTCGTCTGTCTTTATGTTCTGAGATGAAATTCCGCCGAGGTCGACTTTGCCTTTCATCCTTTCGGGGTCGATAAATTAAGTACCAGTTACGTACTGGGGTCGATGTAATCGACTAGACCCCTGCCTCGCAATTTCAGGCCTTGTGTCTATAGTATAAAAGTTTATCATTATTATTATTATCATTATTATTATTATTATTATTATTATTATTATTATTATTATTATTATTATTATTCCTTCGTAACACAGTGTAGGTAAAATTGCACCGAAGTCTTTAGTCAACTGTCAAGTCACAACAAGGACCTCATACAGATAATACTTTCCTTATTATTATTATTATTATTATTATTATTATTATTATTGTTGTTGTTGTTGTTGTTGTTGTTGTTGTTGTTGTTGTTGTTGTTGTTATTATTATTATGAAGACAGCGAGCTGGCCGAATCGTTAGCACACTGAGCAAAATGCTTAGCGGCATTTCGTTCGTCTTTACGTTCAAATTCAAGCGGGCAGACAGATAGATAGATAGATAGATAACGAGAGAGAGGGAGGGAGAGAGATAGATTGTAAAACATCCAACAACGTTACTATTGTGCTCCAAATCAACCGTAACTGAAAAGATTTATAATAAAAAGACCACCCAGCTACGACCATCTCACCGTCTTAGAAGTATCAAGATTTAAATTACTCAATATATTCCTCCTTGTTTAGGAAAGTGGGGTCTGATGTGAGGGAAGATTTGGTTGCTATTTCTAACAGGTCAGGCTACCACGTAAAGAAACTGAGAGTAGACTCACAAAATTTAAAGACCTGTTATTGCTGCGGTTATTGTTTGTTTTTGCTTTTGATAGTTGCAACTGCTGCTATCAATGGTTTCGCTGATTCTTCTTTGAAATAGCTCTTCTACTTGTTGGCCACTCAAGAGCTGCTGACAACCATAATTCGGTGAAGTGGGTTAGCAGGCCAATACCAAAAGCGAATGACAGAATCAACAACATCAATAACAACAGCCGCATATATTCAACGACAGCATGAAAAACAACAACAACAACAGTACTGATGATGATGAAAAAATTGACATTGAGGAAATTTGGTAATTGTACAATTGAGTAGGTGGAAAGAAGAGACATTTGCGGAGAGAATATTATAAACACCTAATTATATATATATATATATATATATATATATATATATATATATATATATATATATATATATATATATATATATATATATATATATATATATATATATATATATATATATATATATATATATATATATATATATATATATATATATATATATATATATATATATATATATATATATATATATATATATATATATATATATATATATATATATATATATATATATATATATATATATATATATATATATATATATATAGGCGCAGGAGTGGCTGTGTGGTAGGTAGCTTGCTTACCAACCACATGGTTCCGGGTTCAGTCCCACTGCGTGGAACCTTGGGCAAGTGTCTTCTACTATAGCCTCAGGCCGACCCCCAAGACCTTGTGAGTGGATTTGGTAGACGGAAACTGAAAGAAGCCCGTCGTATATATGTATATATGTATGTATGTATGTGTGTTTGTGTGTGTGTTTGTCCCCCCCCCCCCACCATCGCTTGACAACCGATGCTGGTGTGTTTACGTCCCCGTAACTTAGCGGTTCGGCAAAAAGAGACCGATAGAATAAGTACTAGGCTTACAAAGAATAAGTCCTGGGGTCGATTTGCTCGAATAAAAGCGGTGCTCCAGCATGACCACAGTCAAATGACTGAAACAAGTAAAAAGGAGCATATATATATATATAACCAGCTCTATATCTGTCTAATTACCTTAGTATGTCTCTATATACATCTATGTATTTGCCTATTTAATTATATATAATGAAAACTCTCAGCTTTATTTTGCTGGGTATGATGGAAAGTGTCAGCTGCTCACAGCCAGTTTAGATAACACTTGTTTACTGATCATACCTATTTACATTCAGAATTTCGTTTTTATCTTACAACTACTAATTTTCTTTTCTACTCTAGGCTCAAGGCCCGAAATTTTGGGGGAGGAAGCCAGTCGATTAGATCGACCCTAGTACGCAGCTAGTACTTAATTTATCGACCCCGAACGCATAAAAGGCAAAGTCGACCTCGGCGGAATTTGAACTCAGAACGTAAAGACAGACGAAATACCGCAAAGCATTTCGCCCGGCGTGCTAACGTTTCTGCCAGCTCACCGCCTTATTACAACTAATTGCATGGCTCTTCAGGTAACGTGGGATATGATCTTTATTTTACATTCATATATCAATCCTTATAAAACAACGACTGCAATATGCCAATATGCTGAGAATATAATCGTCAATTACCAATGTAAATTTTTTGTGGTGATTGACGATTTAAAGTCTATTCTCGGTATATTGGCATAGAAATCTTTTTTCTTTTGACCTTGTTTAAAATTGTTTATAATTTTCACCTTTAAAGGTATTTTAATATGCTGGCCACTTTGATGGAATTTTGGGGAAAAAATTTTTTTATCCTATATTAGAAGTGTATATATATTGGGTTGTTCAGAAATCAATTGTGTACGTTCATCGAATGTTTTGGCTTAGTTAGTGTTTCATGATTGATAGCCTTTCTAGCATAGAAAATTACCGAAAGTATTTGATTATGAAGTGCTGTAAAGGTGAAATAAAAAACTTTGTCACATGACTTGAGTCATATTGGGGCAAAAATATTAAATGGAGTAGAAGACAGAATGTTGTTAATAAAAAACGTATAGTAGACTACAAATTAGCATTGAATTGCTTTTAAATCGCATGTGTGTGTTTGTATGTGTGTATATGTGCACTTGAGTGAGTGGGTAGTTTTTGATATATTTATACACATATATTTAATAGGCTGTCTTCTTCAAACATCTTCCTCGCTATCATCATTATCAGCCACCATCCCATTGCCATGACGACCATGACGGCCCTACCACCACTGCTACTATTATTGAAGTGCCTATTTATTAAATTATATTGCAAGTGATAAAGCTCTCGTGTGCTTCTAACGGATTTCACTCTGTTGCAAGCATTCAAAGCTGCAAATCACAAGATAAATCGATATCTTGATGCAGTTGTTTCCTATCATATTGACAAAATTAATTGTGATTTCTTTCCTTTTCTCATCGTCAGTCTCGGATGACCTACAAAAGGTCATGAGTGTTGTTTTTCTTCCTCTTTCTAATCAACAAAAATGATACTTTTGCTCCCAACGTAATTTTCGAACGGATTCAATTTGATATCGTGACAAAGTGAAGCTTTTTCGAATTGCAGCTACAGTCCATCCAATGGGCTTCCACACAGTTTCCATTCGCAAAACAACTTAGGTCGATCTGAAGCAAAATAGAAGACATTTGCTAGAAGGCAGTACGCAGTGGGACCGAACTCCGAACGTGATCATTGAGAAGAGAACCTCTTAACTTCTCAGTCTTGCACTTCAAGACCTGATCAGTTGTTGACCCTCTACAAAGTGCAAGTAAAAAACTGCATTCGAGTACTACAAACGTACGAGCCAATGAATGAGCCCCTATGTTGTCACGTGATCTAGAAATAGCATTCACATTCTTTCAAATACCACCATACCATTTTATAAAAGATTACGTTTCGATTGTGTGATCTTGGGTTCCTTGCACATTACAAAAAGACGGGATGGTCATAACTGGAGTCTTTTTGTTTATAAGTCTGCTAGATCAGAGCTGACTTGGAACTAAAACAAAAACTTCCTAATACAACAATTAACGCGCATAGAACGGTGGTTCTAATACCACACATGCGCGCACACGCATGAACATCCTTGACCATGTCTCGGTTAATCTCTATTATGTTTATAGGCAAATATTCACTCACCAATACACTATGAATACTGGTTCACAGATATCCTGTTTCATATCTTTGATGCTTTACTACAATAAAGTAGCAAACTGTGTACCTCTCTATGCATACACCATGCTCGACATACCAAACTTTCCTTATTCAGCACGTTAATATCTATGTGGTCTTAAGGCGGCGAGCTGGCAGAAACGTTAGCACGCCGAGCGAAACGCTTTGCGGTATTTCGTCTGTCTTTTCGTTCTGAGTTCAAATTCCGCCGAGGCCGACTTTGCCCTTCATCCTTTCAGGGTCGATAAATTAAGTATCATTTACGCACTGGGGTCGATCTAATCGACTTAATCCCTTTGTCTGTCCTTGTTTGTCCCCTAGCACGCCGGGCGAAATGCTTAGCGATATTTCGTCTGTCTTTATGTTCTGAGTTCAAATTCCACCGAGGTCGACTTTGGCTTTCATGCTTTCGAGGTCGATAAATTAAGTACCAGTTGCGTACTGGGGTAGATTTAATCGACTGCCCCCACCCACCCACCCAAAACAAATTGCGGGCCTTATGCCTACAGTAGAAAAGAATATCTATGTTGTATTTTTTAATGGGTTTAAATGCAACGGTAGAACAATGGAGCTTCAATGCGATTCGTGTTTCTTCCTATTCTCTCTTTAAGATGGTTTCTGCTGTCAATTCCAGGCACCTTTTATGCTTTTTCTTTTCTGGAGAATTTCATAGATGGCAGGATGACTTAGCACTGGAATTCTTTCTCCTGGTTCCATATTCTTGT
The DNA here is from genome assembly GCF_046866305.1 of Octopus bimaculoides. Taxonomy (NCBI): domain Eukaryota; kingdom Metazoa; phylum Mollusca; class Cephalopoda; order Octopoda; family Octopodidae; genus Octopus; species Octopus bimaculoides. The sequence goes on along the minus strand of NC_142930.1, from coordinate 159,537,626 downwards.
CGCCACAACACCTCCAACCCTTAATTAATATTTTCCACACACACAATCGTTAAACCTGAGGGTGAGTGACGTTTACGATTTGACCTACGAACTTCAGGACCAGCCAGTGCTACAGATGTACTGGGATAAGCAACAGTAATTGATACCTCATGCGATTAAGGAATTTTATCTGTATGTGTGTTATAAGCTAAAGATTCTCGAATCGTAACTCTGATTTCACATCGTGTTTGTCTCAATAATCGGTGTTGCGCATCAAGAAACTAAAACTTATAACTACAATCGCTATGTCATATTTTTTATACAAAACGGTAGTATGAGTTTAGGATAGATTTGGTTTTTATTGTCAATACTATTCTGTTTGGTTATTTACTATGATCTATAGATTTGGTTTTTATTGTCAATACTATTCTGTTTGGTTATTTACTATGATCTACCACAAATAGTTCTGAGCAATATAAACAAACAACAGTTATGTTTATCGCCTATCTTCTCTTCAAATGATAGTATTTAGATAACACGCCCATTACATTCACAACACACCAAATATCGGACTTAATTACGTCCTTTATCATGTACCAGACCAGGGGGGGGGGGAAAGAAGCATTCAAAATCTACTTAAAAGTTATCACAGTTGAATACCTGACGTGTGTGTGTGTGAAGAGAGAAAGAGAGCCTAGTCAGAAGTTAAGGGAAGTATCTACGACATTTTTCGGGGTCTCCGTACTGATGGGAAAGAGAAAGAGAAGAAGAAAATAATTCTCAAATTGAAGGCCTAACTCGAATGCTGCTACATCCCCTTCAGCAGGACCGGGTGAGGGTGTTAAACCAAGCGCCGGATTATATCTGCTAACTATATAGGCCGTGATGGAGTTTGAAGCCTAGAACCTGGGCTGGTTTTGTGAGTCCGCAGATGGCTAGTGAGGCCAATCTGTCACCCGAAAGAGTCTTTGACAGTGTGGACAGGGAATGGTAGCGCCTGCTACAGGGTCGTTAGCTCTGTTCTTCCTGGCTTGTCTGCGGTCTTCTGCAGCAGCGATCCTATTGGTCTCGCATGTGTGTACATTTATGTACGCACGTACACAAAGTGTTGGACGACAGGAAAAAGGGTGAGGATGAACTAGAAGTTACAGATTCTATAGTAAGGATTCTATAGTATAGATTTTATAGTATGGAACCATGTCAATGACACATCAACAATCAACACAAGTCAGTTGGTACTAACGGAGGAGGATACGGCCATAGTTAAACACTGGAGTTAGATGGAACAAGAGGGGTGAAGGTAGTACAGAGATAGGTATGTGATGGAGAAAAATAAATGAGAGTGGGATTATAGAAGAATAGTTAATGCGGTAGAATGAAGGGGCTTATATATTTGATGCGAAGTACAAACTTCAAAGGAGTATAAAACAAACGAAACATCTAGGCCATATACGCACGAACGCGCCAATACACAGATGCGTGTGTGTGCGTATGCGCGCCCGCGAGTGTGTGTGATTAACTGGTGTTATTTTACTTTGCACAGCGTGAACTTACTATTCCAAGTTATGACTGACATCTACCATCCATATTTCAAATAGTAGTTTGTGTATTTGTTTATATGTATATGTGTATAGTGGAGGCGCAATGGCCCAGTGGTTAAGGCAGCGGACTCGTGGTCATAGGATCGCGGTTTCGATTCCCAGACCGGGCGTTGTGAGTGTTTATTGAGCGAAAACACCTAAAGCTCCACGAGGGGATGGTGGCGAACCCTGATGTACTCTTTCACCACAACCTTTTCTCACTCTTACTTCCTGTTTCTGTTGTGCCTGTAATTCAAAGAGTCAGCCTTGTCATACTGTGTCACGGTGAATATCCCCGAGAACTACGTTAAGGGTACTCGTGTCTGTGGAGTGCTCAGCCACTTGCATGTTAATTTCACGAGCAGGCTGTTCCGTTGATCGGTTCAACTGGAACCCTCGATGTCGTAAGCGACGGAGTGCCAACAACATATGTGTATATCAGTGTGCATGGAAGCATGTATGTGCTTGTATTTTTCTCTCTGCGTGTGTGTATCTGTGTGTAGGCGCAGGTGTGGCTTTGTAGTTAAGATCGCTTCTGTGCCACCACATTGGGCAGCCGTCTTCTTCTATAGCTTCGGACTATAGTAGAAGACATCTTGTGTGAATCCAATATTATGTGTATATGTCTTTGTGTTTGTCCACCCATCACTTGATAACGGCTGTTTTGTTGACGTCCCTGTAACTCAGCGGTTCGGCAAAAAACCTAAAAGCGCGTTAAAAATAAGTATCAGACTAAACAAATTACGGTTGTCAATTTGTTCGACTAACCCTGTAAGGTGATGTTCCGCAGTCCAATGATTGAAGCAAGTAAAAAAGTGTGTGTGTGTGTATATATATATATGTGTGTGTGTGTGTGTGTGTGTGTGTATATGTATATATATACACACACACACACACACACACACATATATATATATATATATATATACATACATACACATACTCTCTTTACTCTTTTACTTGTTTCAGTCACTTGGCTGCGGCCATACTGGAGTACCGCCTTTTAGTCGAACAAATCGACCCCAGGACTTATTCTTTGTAAGTCTAGTACTTATTCTATGGGTATCTTTTGCCGAACCGCTAAATTACGGGGACCTAAACACACCAGCATCGGTTGTCAAGCGACGTTGGTGGGGGTGGGGGGACAAACACAGACACACAAACATATACACACACACATATATATATATATATATAGGAGTGGCTGTGTGGTAAGTAGCTTGCTTACCAACCACATGGTTCCGGGTTCAGTCCCACTACGTGGCACCTTGGGCAAGTGTCTTCTACTATAGCCTCGGGCCGACCAAAGCCTTGTGAGTGGATTTGGTAGACGGAAACTGAAAGAAGTCCGTCGTATATATGTGTATATATGTATGTGTGTGTATATGTTTGCGTGTCTGTGTTTGTCTCCCCAACATCGCTTGACAACCGATTCTGGTGTGTTTACGTCCCCGTAACTTAGCGGTTCGGCAAAAGAGACGATAGAATAAGTACTAGGCTTACAAAGAATAAGTCCTGGGGTCGATTTGCTCGACTAAAGGTGGTGCTCCAGCATGGCCACAGTCAAATGACTGAAACAAGTAAAAGAGTAAAAGAGTATATATACGACAGGCTTCTTTCAGTTTCCGTCTACCAAATCCACTCACAAGGCTTTGGTCGGCCTGTGGCTATAGTAGAAGACACTTGCCCAAGGTTCCACGCAGTGGGACTGAACCCGGAACCATGTGGTTCGTAAGCAAGCTACTTACCACACAGCCACTCCTACGCCTATATGTGAGTGATTTTATGTAAATGAATTTATACATTTTACTAATTATATCAGTTACTTTTTCGTGAACGAACATAACTTTCTGATGCAAATGTTTCATAATGAGATAATGGCTTCCAATTTTGGCACAGCACCAGCAATTTCGGAGGAGGAGTAAGTCGATCACGTAGACCCCTGTACTCAACTGGTACTTATTTCATCGATCCAGAAAGGATGAAAGCAAAGTCGACCTCGGTGAAATTTGAACTCACAACGTAAAGACGGGTGAAATGTTGCTTAGCACTTTCTCTGGTGTACTGATGATTCTGCCAGCTCACCGACCTTTCAAACTGAAATATTGATATCTGTAATTATTCACATTATTTACATTTGACGGATATTTGTCCTCATCTTGTTTGTTGAAGTTAAAATAATAGACAGAGAACACCACTGGGAAATATGAAAACTAAAAGAAGCAGCATATATGCTAGGACATAATAACCTCCTAAGCAGACCGAGTGCAGATATGAATAGCATATGGGAACCGGTATTAAGGAAAGATAGGAAAATATTAGATTTATAAGCCCTAAAATTCACTCCATAATTGCCTACGGGCATACGGCGTAGTAGTTAAGAGCGCGGGTTAATAACCCCAAGATTCCGGGTTCGATTTCAGGCTGTAATCTGAATAATAATAATATCGAAAAATACTTTAGGAATGAGAACCCAGGTTTGAAATTTCCCCAAGACACCTGATGAAGGCTGGAGGGAATATCAGCCGAAATGTTGTGTTAACAATAAACAAGATGTACATAATTCCTCGTTTTTATATATAGAACTGTAATATTTTACATTTCGGTAAGATTTCTGTTACCTGGTCGTTGGTTCTTCCTTAGAAATGGTACAGAAATTTGACTCAGAAGTCGACTGAAACTTCTTTTGATATTTTTATGATCTGCGTTAGCTGCTCTTGATTTTTTTGTCTAGAATAATTTAATCTTGTTAATCAACGTGTTATTTACCGGATTAATTCAATTTCTCTGCTTGATTACTGCTCCAGTTTCGTCTAAACAGTTTAGAGGAAACTAGAGCAGTAATCGGAATAAGATAACAGGTCTCTTTTTTCATTTCTGTTTTGTTTTTTTTTTAACCAGTTCTGTAACCATGGCAAACGTTTTGGGAATATTATTCATTACAAGATAGGATTAACAGCCTCCTACGCTACGTTTACTAACTTTGACTTTACGTATACATGAAACCGGAAGTAATGAAAATGAATACTAGAAGCATCCACAATAGCACGCATGCTTTTACTATCTTTCCACTTGATGAATAAAAGCATTTAGTTTTATCCATCATCCTTTAATTCTTAAGAAGGTTTAACAATTTTTTATTATCCCAGATTTCGTGATCATTTCTAATATGTGACTTAAGGAGATGCATTGTCTATCCAAGAACCAAAGTTCAACCATATTTTACTCCAAGCTGGTTGATACGTATCCTGTTACTCCAATAAAATATGTTTGTAGTTGTGGTTGGAGCTAAAATGTCCTACCTGTCTGATATTGGATTTTTAATGGTGGCCGCATTAATATGATGAAGAAAAGTATGCTACCGTCTGAGATATTCCGTCCTGACATCAACGTCGCTTATCACGACCAGAGGGCGCTCTGGTGCCGAATGATGACGAAATTATAATAATCTCCAGTCGACAGCTAATGACTGCTAATGAAAGGAACGTCCTACAGTGCAAGCTCTATGTAAAATAAATAATATATAGACATAAACCATCTGACGGTCGTTAGTGGAACTACATGAATACATTTTAAGTGATGACTCAGCAAAGTTTCGAGAAGAGTACGGAAACTACGTTTTAATGAAAGCAACTGAAGTAATCTTATAGGCAAATGGATTTGCGTTAGTCTCTCAGTCTTTAAGATTAAAAAATGTCAGTTTGCGTTTAGCCAAGCTTGTACGACTTAATTTTTCGGTGTTCTTTGAGTATAAAATTCCATTTTCACTTTGGGGTTATTTCAAAATATAGTTGAACAACACAAATCATTTTTAACTGACACCCAAAATATCCCCTACAACAAACAAGGTAGCTTTCAGTACCCTCCACTGCTGCCTGGTACCTTTGATTCAACGATCACCAAAACCTTGAGGTTAGGCATAACATGAGAGACGAAAAGAGAGAAAGCTGAGTAGGTCAGGAGTGTAAATGGAGGTGACATGAAATAAACCGACTCCATGAAACAAGCCATAGAAACAGTGATAGCATAGGAAGGGAGAGCACGCCTTTGGGCCAAAAACTTGAGTAGGTCTGTGAGGGAGTTTATATACTCAGTCGAGAGGCATTCCTCTGGACGCAGTGTAAAACGTTTATTGCATGCTGCAGTGTCGCCGTCCCAGACACTGGAACGACATTCTATTGGCACGAGCTCATTGGGTTCTCTTCGTCTCGATACATCAATATACGAGCGAATGAAGAGATGGTTACAAGCTGATAACACCTGTGATCATAGGTCGACTGGAACACAGGCCTAACCTGGGGTTAAACTACAACATGAATACGGTTGTGGTCGTTGCTTATAAAGCTATCATTCCATTGACCAACAGACACCAATGTCCGGCATTTCTGATGACCTCATTTTTCATTACAACGCACTTCTCTCTCTCTCTCATGCACTCCACACGAATAACAATTTGTCTGTCTCTTTCTCTATCCCTTTGTCTCCACATCGCTCTCTTTTTTTCCTCTCTCCCTCGCTCTTCGTTTCCCCTTACCCACCCCTCTCTCTCCCTCGCACACACACACACACACACTTTGCCACATTCATACTCGAGTATGCATTCATACTCGATCGTTACCCACACGTGATCACAATTTTGAATTGCTTTTTGTTGCTCTTGTTTCACACATCATTTAGTAGGCGTTAATCTCTTACCAACATATACCCTCACCCCCTTTCTCTCTTTCTCATTCACGCACATACAATACGCGCGCAAACGCACAGAATTTTCGTTGAACAAATTCCGCTCGCAAGGCATTAGTGAAGCAAAGACTAGAGTAGAAGAAAGCATGTATATATATATATATATATATATATATATATATATATATATATATATACATGCTTTATTTAAAAGCAGCAGAAATATAACAAAAAACTGTTACTCGCAGTTTCAAAACTGTCCGATGAACGGGAACGTGAAACTCCGAGTAACAGTTTTTTGTTATATTTCTGCTGCTTTTAAAAAAAGCATATTACTCTACCTCTGGTATTTGAGTACTCATTTTACCACCTTGTTGCACATTTATGTGCTTATTCCGGTATATATATATATATATATATATCATTGAACAACACATATATATCAGCACAGATATATATATATATATATATATATATATATATATATATATATATATATATATATATATATATCTCACGTTATATATATATTTGCTGAACCGCTGCGTTACGAGGACGTAAACACAGCAGCACCTGTTGTCAAGTGGTGTTGAAGAGCAAACTCAAACGAAAGACACAAACACACACAACACACACACATATTACAGGCTTCACCCAAATACGACAACTTTAACACGAAATAACTTCTAAAATACAAAATTTTGTCAAAAATGTTGAAAGTAAACCGTGTTCAGTATACGAAGTTTCAAACTGTTTAGTTAAAAAAATATATAATTAAAAAAATCTGTGGGTGAAGCTGAAGAGACCCGGAGATAATTCCACGAGAATATTAAAATTATTAAGGAAGGTTACTAACAGCAAAATACAAACAAAATGATCACCACAGAGATACCATTACATGTATGATAAACTGTTACGTCTACAGCGGCTTTTCTGTTGTATAATATTTAGATAAGGCATTGGTGATTTTATCAGTTATAATAATATTTACATGATCGTTTGCTACCGACTGCAAAGTGCATGAACAACACGGCATTATAAACAATCACTTCCATTTTGACTGGAATATTTTGATACATTTATAGACTGGCGGAGTAAAGAGCATTGTTTTGCTGAACTAAGCATAGATAGCTAAAAAAAAATCTGAAGGAAGCTTTATTTAAGAAAAGATACACTAAACCCGAACACAGTGGCGCGTCACGTTTGAAAAAGAAAAAAAGCGTTAGCATTTTTTATGGAAATACAGGCGCGCACACGCACACCGAGTGAGTGTGTGTACGTATATGTATAATATATATGTGTGTGTGTGTGTGTGTGTATGTATAGATACATGCATAAATATATACACACATATATGCATGCATTTAACCTATTTAATCTCGTTTGTCATCTCTATCCTTCCCCCACTCCCACTCTCTGTCCTTTTATACTCATATATATATATATATAGATAGATAGATGCGTGCATATGTATGTATATATAAGGGTGAGGTCGTTGTTTTAAATAGTGATCAAACCTAGTGGCAACATGTTAACAAAAAAACCCTTCTAGGTTATAAAAATTATTAAAAAATTATAAATAAGGGTATTTAAGAGATACCACCATGCTTGAAATAGCAGTCAAAACTATTTCAAGCATGGTGGTATCTCTTAGATACCCTTATTTATAATATATATATATATATATATATATATATATATATATATATATATATATATATATATATATATATATATTTGATCCTTTATATTGAACACTCAATATTTCATCTACATTCAATACTTTATTTCATGGTGCCATCCATTTTTATTTTATTTTATATTATATATTGTATATTATATTATATATTGTATATTCCATATTCTATATCCCACATTGGTTCTGCAGGAATATAAATAAAACATAAAAAACAGACAGTGTTGGAACTCTTTTAAACAAAATAATATATATATATATATATATACATATATGTATATATATATATATATACCTATATGTGTATGTGTCTGTGTCTGTCTGTCTACACATCAAAATATATGTAAATATTTGTGTGGGCATCACGCAGGAAAACAAGTGCATGTGATTAGAGTAGAAGTAAAAATAGAACTAGGATAAAGAGAACGGAGATTAAAAGATGTGTAGAGAAGTAAAGTCTGGGAAGAGGCAAAAAAAAAAGAAGAAAAAAAAGCAAATATGAAAATTGATGGTACTTCTCGAGCAGAGCGCTGTCACCACAACTACGGCTAGCGTGGCGACGGGAACAACGTGGGAAAGACAATCGTGTTGCTAAGTAAGATGTTACGACAAAGGCAAACAGAGCGTTGGGAGGGGCTAGACTGCTGAGGCTCTTGGTGAATGCACAGTGCATGACGGGAGGTGACCCTTTTATACACACGTACACACGAGCATGTATATATAGAGATATAGACGTACGTATATTATGCGTGTGTGAGTTCATAAGAACGTGTGTGGTTCTGCGTCTATGGATGTGTGTGCACATGTATATATATACATATATGGTGTGTGTGTGTGTGTCTGTGTGTATGTAAATATGGCGTATGTATGTGTTAATATGTTGTGTGTATGCGTGTGCGTGCGCAAATATGTGTGCCGTAGCATATATATATATATATATATATATATATATATATTCTCTCTCTCTCTCTCTTTTTACTCTTTTACTTGTTTCAGTCATTTGACTGCGGCCATGCTGGAGCACCGCCTTTAGTCGAGCAATTCGACGCCAGGACTTATTCTTTGTAAGCCTAGTACTTATTTTAACGGTCTATTTTTTCGAACCGCTAATTTACGGGGACGTAAACACACCAGCATCGGTTGTCAAGCGATCTTGGAGGGACAAACACAGATACAAACATACACACTCGCCATGATAGAACGCTAGCCACTACACATTCTTTGTTTCTCTCCTTGTTTCTTTTTGTGGAAGAGCGTAGGCTCGAAACGTTAAAGACCTTTTCACTTCCCGAGCGTTATACTAATACATCTGTTTGCTCTCTACACCACCTGTCTTCGTCTTTTGTTTTTTTTTGTTTTTTTGTTTTGTTTTTGTGAATATAAATATATATATATACGACGGACTTCTTTCAGTTTCCATCTACTAAGGCTTTGGTCGGCCCGAAGCTATAATAGAAGACACTTGCCCAAGGTTACACGCAATGGGACTGAACCCAGAACCATGTGTCTGGTGAGCAAGCTACTTACCACACATCCACTCCTGCGCCTATCTGTGTGTGTGTGTGTGTGTGTGTGTGTGTGTGTGTGTGTGTGTGTATGAGCTGTCAGGTTCGTTATAGCGTCGAAAAAAAACTCCTTTTCCATTCTGCGTTCACACCCTGCCCATGTCAACTTTGTTTTCCTTCTCTCATGGGTCGATAAAATAAGGTACCAGTCAAGTCAATCCTTTTCATAATTGTTGGCCTTGTGTCTCAGCCGAAATTGCAAAGATAATCTGGAACTCGACCGAGGATAGTAAACTCCGAATGACCCGTCCTTGTTTTCTTTGTATCGTCTATTTGGATGTTTTGTTGTTCCTTTTTTGTATCACCTGTCTGGATGTTTTGCGTTTTTGTCCCATTATATATATATGTATATATATATATATATATATATATATATATATATATATATATATATATTAGTTCGTACTACGGTCTTTTCGACCCCGATTGTGTTGACGACCAGGATTTGAAACGATCTTACTGCGAACTATTTAATATAAAATTATAAAACGCGATATTTGTGTATTGCATTTTATACACGAAAGCACATACACATATATGCATACACACACACACACACACACACACATGCACATATGCTTACGCGTATGTTTATACTCTCTCTTTTACTCTTTTACTTGTTTCAGTCATTTGACTCCGGCCATGCTGGAGCACCGCCTTTAGTCGAGCAAGTCGACCCCGGGACTTATTCTTTGTAAGCTTAGTACTTATTCTATCGGTCTCGTTTGTCGAACCGCAAAGTTACGGGGACGTAAACACACGACCATCGGCTGTCAAGCGATGTTGGGGGAACAAACATATACACACACACACACATACATATATATATATGTATATATACATATATACGATGGGCTTCTTTCAGTTTCCGTCTACCAAATCCACTCACAAGGCTTTGGTCAGCCCGAGATTATAGTAGAAGACACTTGCCCAAGATGTCACGCAGTGCGACTGAACCCGGAACTATGTGGTTCGTAAGCAAGCTACTTACCACACAGCCACTCCTTCGTCTATATATATATATATATATATATATATATATATATATATATATATATATATATATATATATATATATATATATATATATATATATATATATAAACAATATATGAGTATATGCATATATATGTACATGTATGTATATACGTTCATCCACATGTACATAAAGATACATAACTGGGTACATGATGTGGCAAAAGAACAAGGACAAAAATGGTAAACAAGGTGCAACAAACAAGCAGGCCACATAGAAACATCCCCTTCATCAACTGCCACCATTAAAACTCCGGCGTTTCGAAGAATTAAGGCAGTACGCATCGTTAAAATGGTTCTTCCCACGAACACAAATTAAATTGTTTTCGTGGAGGGTAGTGGCGGACGGAAAACAAGACAGGAAGACGAAACGGTGAAATAAACAAACAAAAAGGCTGTACAGCCAGACATGGAGAAGTGTGTATGTCTCGAACGCTGTGAAGTATATATATATATACACTCACACACATACAACTATATTTATGTTTGCGTATCCTGGTTCGTGTATCGATGGAGGTGTGTTTTTGATACTAAAAATACTCGCTATTGATAGACAAAACAAAGATGTCACTGCGTTATTCCCTCTCTCTCTACTAAGCACACTTCCTCCGACACCCTTCTACCACTTAACCTGCTTCGTTTGTCATATGTCTCTCTTCCTTTTCCCACACCCACCCTCTGTCCTTTTATTCATTCGCTCTCCCTTCTCCTCTCCCACCCCTCTCTCCTCTCTCTCTCTCTCTCTCTGCTAATTACCACTGATCTTGAAGTAGGAAAAAGAAAGAACGAGATAAATAAATAAAGATCATTGTTATGGTCTAGTAATCCCCCCAAAAAAAACAAAGTTAAATATTGGGCCTGGAGATTTTCCACGGAAAGGTTACATTTCTCACCCACCCTCTCATTCTCAATACACACAGCCCTCCCCGCACACACACACACATTCTTTTATTTGTTTCAGCCATTTGACTGCGGCCATGCTGGAGCATCGCCTTTAGTCGAACAAATCGACCCCAGGACTTTATTCGTTGTAAGCCTAGTACTTATCGTAACCGTCTATTTTGCCGAACCGCTAAGTTACGGGAACGTTAACACACCAGCACCGGTTGTCAAACGATGTGGGGGGGGGGGGGGCAAACACAGACACACAAATAGGAGTAGCTATAGGCGTGGTTCTGGGTTCAGTCCCACAGCGTAGCACCTTGGACAAGTGTCTTCTACTTCCGCCTCGGGCTGACCAAAGCCTTGTGAGTGGATTTGGTAGACGGAAACTAAGCGGTTCGGCAAAAGAAAGACCGATAGAATAAGTACTAGGCTTACAAAGAATAAGCCCTGGTGCATGGCCGCAGTCTGATATTTCTTTGAAGAATCATTGTTTCAAATTTTGACATAAGGCCAGCAATTTAGTGAGGAAAAGAGGATAGTTGATTACATCACCTCCAGTACTTAACAAATACTTTGTTTTATCGACCCCGAAAGAATGAAGGGCAAAGTTCATCTCGGCGACATTTGAACACAGAACATCAACAGCCTGAATAAATGTATCGTTTCAGTGCTCTAGCAATTCTGCCGGCTCGTCACCTTACTGTCGTATCGTTAATAGTAGAATTAAACGGTGTGCTGAAGTGGAAATCGACCACATATTTGATTTGTTGGGTGTAGGTAAATCAATTACATTAATTCCTCATATTGTTTAAGAATAATTTTATCGATACCGGAAGGATGAAAGTCAAAATCGAACACGACAGGGTTTATTTATTTATGACCAAATCTGTGGGGGGAAATGCGCGCATTATTGTTTCCCTACACGAAGGACACTGCTTGTACCACTGACTTTGGAACACCGAACTAAAGTACTTCAAGTATCTAGAGGGCGTGCAATGTCGCCGTCTCATATATGTAATACAGTGAATTGAAAACCATCGATTGAAATTATCTGGTTGGCACTCCGTCGCTTACGACATCGAGGGTTTCAGTTGATCCGATTAACGGAACAGCCTGCTCGTGAAATTAACGTGCAAGTGGATGAGCACTCCACAGACACGTGTACCCCGTAGTTCTCGGGGATATTCAGCGTGGCACAGTGTGACAAGGCTGGTCCTTTGAATTACAGGCACAACAGAAACAGGAAGAAAGAGTGAGAGAAAGTTGTGGTGAAAGAGTACAGCAGTGTTCGCCACCATCCCCTGCTGAAGCCTTGTGGAACTTTAGGTGTTTTCGCTCAATAAACACTCACAACGCCCGGTCTGGGAATCGAAACCACGATCCTACGATCGCGAGTCCGCTACCATAACCACTGGGCCATTGCGCCTCCACTTGAAATTATCTACATGAACAGTAAACTGAAACTGTAGCTTGGCGTGTTAGGACCAGAAAACAGTAACGAAGGGAGATAACTCTGATTTGAGCCAACAATAATTTTGGCAAAATTAAAATATTATATTGTATAGGTTATTGTTCTGAATGTGAATCACTTTCATTTCTCTGGGGTGTATAAAATATATACCTGTTGTTGTTGTAGTCGTAAAAGTAGTTGTTTAGCCCCAAGTCAGCCCCAAGAACAAAGGGATTCAAGTCATGACCATCTCGTTTTTTTTTTTGTTCCGTATCTATATTGTCCAAGGTGGTTTTCTTAACGATATGGTGGTAGTTGAAGGTAATATGGCTGAAAATTCTCAGTTCTAGTGACTACGTGGAGGTAGTTTCCTTCATTGCTTTATATACATGTATCAGTTTTGTGCTTGAATAGATAGAAAAGACCACTCCCGTCCTTTACAATGTCGTTACATTGTATCAATGTAAGACATCAACTAGTTCGTACTCTCTTGTTACAAAACTTTTATCATGGACAACAATGAGAAACAAACGAGGTAGCCTTCGCTGTGCTCACAGACTGATAACATTCCGTTCATATTTACAACATGACTTAGAGAAGAAAAAGCAGAATTTTGATACAACTTAAGACCTTCATAACTGGTGTAGTGAAGACGCGTGGCCTTGTGGTTTGGGTGCTGCACTCATGATAGCAATATAGTGGTTTCGATTCTCGAACTTGACGGTGTATTGTGATCGTCAGCAAAAAACTAGATTTCACGTGGATTTGCTCTGATCCACTTAGCTGTAAGTGAGTGACCCAGCAAGGGTCTAACGTCCCGTTAGAGAGAATGTTGTGATCCCAGTCTGTCTGTCTCTCTCTCTCTCTCTCTCTCTCTCTCTCTCTATATATATATATATATATATATATATATATATATATATATATATCAATTTTAGCAACACTCGGAAATCCATTCATTTCTTTCGTTTTATTTTAAACCACTCTATATATTTCATTCTTCGTTGAATATTTTGAATTCTATTGGAATAGCAGATTACTCAATGACTGTATTTTAACTTCTTCGACGCCTTCTGCACTGATGATGGATTACTTCACTGTCTGCTCTGTCTGATTCTATCTAGCCAATTAGTAGCGTGCTTCACGTTGATATGCCTTGATTCTTCATGGATCCTTATATATATATATATATATATATATATAATGTTATATATATATATATATATATATATATATATATATATATATATATATATATATATATATATATATATATATATATATATATATATATATATACTTAACTATATAATGTTATATCACGTACGCAACCTTAGCATTTAGCGCTTGTCTTGCTTTTTGTATGTTGGTTCCCTGAAGATGAATCTATGTGCAATTCCAGCACCTCTTACTTCTTTGGAGTAGAGTGCAGATATATTTTGAAACATATGTAGGAATTAAAGGAACTTATTGATTATATGCGTTTTGCTCCATTTATTATTATTCTTTATATATATATATATATATATATATATATATATATATATATATATATATATATATATATATATATATAATCAATTAAATAGTGACTGAGCACGCATGGATGTGCATGTATGTATGATTAAGAAATTCACTCGGTGCTGGTGCTAGTTGGTTACGGGTTCAGTCCCACTATGCTTCAGTTTACATAAGTACTTTCTATGGCCCAGCACTGACCAATGCCTTGCGAGAGAAGTTGGCAAACGGAAATAGTGCGGAAGCCCGTCTAGTGTGTGTGGGGGAGAGTGTATGCACACGCATTCGTGTATATGTGCGTGCGCACGCGTGTGTCGTAATACTTGTCTGTCGCTGCTTGACAACTGGTTGCTCGAGCCTAAGGATTCAGCGAAAACAGACAGTATATATATATATATATATATATATATATATATATATATATATATAGAGAGAGAGAGAGAGAGAGAGAGAGAGAGAGAGAGAGAGCAAACTTTATCACCGGAAGTGCTCGGATTTGAGTTGATTAAACTCTTCGAGACAGTGCCCAAGCTTGACCATACTCCAATAACAGAAGCAACAGCATAACACACACACACACACACACACGAAAGAGAGAGAAAGAGACTAATACACTCCCTCTCTCTTTCTCTGTCTCTGTCTCTCTCTCTCTCTCTCTCTCTCTCTCTCTCTCTCTCTCTCTCTCTCTCTCTCTCTCTCTCACACATTACCTGCTGTTAAGTAAGCTGAAGCTAATACCTCTGAAAACTAATGAGAATACTAAACATTATGAACGAATATTTGTTCTTTCAAGTCCGCTCTGATCGAGGAGACATATGAGCGGAAGCTTTCCAAACGTGACCCTACCAGCTTTTGTTTTCCGTATCTCTATGCACCATCGATTTAAAACATTATCCCATCACGCCATACGAATTTCTCTTCTAACACATTGCGTGGTTCAGTGTTTAAATGAGATTTTAGCTGCTATTTCTAACGGATCGAGTGAGCCCAGAAGAAAGTATCTGATTGGTTCATTACTCTATTCAGTGTTGTTTATTCCAGTCTTTTTTATCATTACAACTCTTATTACTTCATCTCACATCATAAACGCCTTTTTACTTAAACAACATTTCGTGACATTCACTTCGCATTATTCTCTTCTACGACTCTCTCTCTCTCTCACACACACACACACACACACACACACACACACACACACACACACACACACACACACACACACACACACACACACACCTCTCTCTCCCTCTCCTCTCACTTACACTCTGTCTTATTCTCCCACTTTCTTTCCTTCGTCGTTCTTGAACTTCGTAAGTTCCTGTTTATTCTGCTTAGACTTAAGTAGCCCTAAATGTATATGTATGCTTGTGAATTAGCTGTGTGTATGCGTTTTTCTATATGCATACAGTGCATGTTTATATATATATGTATGAGTGTGTGTGTGTGTGAGAGAGAGAGAGAGAAATTTTCTCTCTAACCACATGACCCCGGGTTCAGTTCCAATGTGTGGCACCTTGAGCAGAAAATCCGCAGAAAAAATTGCTGCCCGACCCATAAAAGCATGGAAATGTGGACTTTTGAACGATGATGATGATGAAAAAAAAAAACCTGCTAACGAAAAAGCGATGATGATAGGATGTTCATACTGGAAATTCATATAGGAAACATATTTGCATTTCCTATGTTTTAAAAATTCATGGGTAGGTGTAAACTTGATTTGGGACATCTGTGAAGTTTGGTGATCTTTTACCCTCACGTCACACATATCCACAGCAACTGACGAGGCAAATAATCACCGAAACATCCTGATATCCAGCAAGGTAGCTTGTGGCAAATGTTTTATATGTTCATATGGACTGTATTCAAGATACATTCTTCTCGTTAGTTTGATTCACATAGAGTAAAATTATAGCACCGACTACCTGTTGAATCGTTGTGCCTTTCACTGATTCAATAACTAAATATGCATACCGTTTAGCAGAAGTAAAATTCAACTACCTACCTATGCTCATGTGAATCTCTAATATAATGTGTGTGTCTATGTGCACGCATGTATGTATGTGTGCATGCATGCGTGTGTGTGTGTACGAAGAGGTATCAAAATGTTCCCGGATTAGTTCTGTAGCGTGCCACCAAATGGCAGCACACGGTTGCGTGCGCAGTGAGAGCTAGCAGTGACCTTCATTAGGCAGTGTTATTTCTTTACTACCCACAAGGGGCTACACATAGGGGGGGGGGACAAACAAGGACAGACAAACGGATTAAGTCGATTGTATCAAACCCAGTGCGTAACTGGTACTTATTTAATCGACCCCGAAAGGATGAAAGGCAAAGTCGACCTCGGCGGAATTTGAACTCAGAACGTCCGGCGTGCTAACGTTTCTGCCAGCTCGCCGTCATTAGGCAGTGTGCCTAGGGAACATCACTGTGTTCACTTAGCAAGCTGTGAAACTTGTGTTTTTGTGATCACATGTATGCTGTAGTTTGCGATTTTGCCGTGGACGGGGAGTTGGAACAAAGAGCCAACGTGAAATTTTGCGTTAAACTTGGGAAGTCTGCTACAGAGACATTGAACATGCTTCGGCAAGCTTACAGCAATGAGGCAACGAGTTGTACGCAATGTTTCGATTGGTACGGGCGCTTCAAAACGGAAGAACGTCCCTGAGCGATCTGGAAGACGTGCCACGAACGTCAACCCTGGAAATGTGGAGAAAATTCACCAACTTTTGCATGAAGATCGTCGGAGGACAATCAACGACATTGCTGATGTTGTTGGTCGGTCTTATGGATCCGTGCGGGCAACCCTAACGTCTGAATTGAACACGCAGCGTGTCTCTGCCAAGTTTTCCCCCAAAACTCTGACAAGTTTGCCCCCCACTGAGCAGAAATAACACTGTGTCGAAGTCTGTCAAGGCCTCCATCAGCGTGTTGCTGATGACTCAACCTTCATGTCGTGGATCATCACCGGTGATGAGAGTTCGGTCTACGAGTACGACCCCGAGGCGAAGCAGAAGTCGTCACAATGGAAGAGGCCTTCATCTCCACGACCAAAGAAGGCACGACAGAGCCGCAGCTCAATCAAGAGAATTCGTTCCCCAGGGCCAGACCATCAATCGAGGTTTCTATTGCGACGTTTTGAAGCGTCTCAGGGAGGACATTTGGCGAAATTAACCGGATCTGTAGAGGTTGAAGAATTGGATTCTTCACGACTACAGCGCACCCTATCACCGAGCTATCCTCACTCGTGAGTTTCTTGCCAAAAACAACATGCTATCGCTTCCGAACCTGCCCTATTCGCCAGATTTAACACCTGCAGACTACCATCTCTTCCCTAAGATGAAAATGCAGCTCAAAGGTCGCCGTTTTAACACCGTTGTTGAAATCCAGAGCGAATCGAAGGTCTTCGAATCGCTTACAGAAAACAACTTCCAGACCGGACTTCAAAAGCAACAGAAACGCTGGGATCGGTGTGCAAGGTAACTATTTCGGAGAAGATGATGTTAAAACTTAAGTAAATAGGTTATTTTTTTTTTCATTAAACATAGCTAGACCGGAAGCTTTTTGATACCGCCTAGTATATATACGTTGATTTTCGTTTATTTTTCATGTATCTTGACTATGCGTATACTGAAGAGTAAAGAGTGCATTTTCTGCACTGATTACGAAATCATGATAAACCGCTAAGTCTGATTTTAGGGGGCTCGCTTCGAGAATTGCATTCCCTCGTGTTCGGTAAAATGTGTTTATTATGGTAGTTTGTCTCTTGGAGTCCCTCCTAGCGTGAGGCATTTTATGTATAGTAACGCCCTTAATATATATATATATATATATATATATATATATATATATATATATATATATATATATATATATATATATATATATATATATATATATATACGTATGTATGTAGAGAGAGAGAGATGTCTATGTGTAAGCGATTGTGTGTATTTCTGTGTCTTTATATGACACATACGCGCATATCCATATGTGTATGTGTTTATTTCTCTATATAAGTATGATGTATGCGCGTGTATATAGGAGAGAGAGAGAGATAGAAAGTGAGAGGAAGACACTAACTGACTATATTGAGGACGTTTATGACGGTGGTGATGATAATGATGATGACGGTGCTGATGGTAGTGTTTGATAGTCACGGTCCTTTTTTAACTGATCTTCTCAATATCACAACTACCTCCCTTCTATTTCTATTGTTCTTCATGTGAAAAAAAAGACAACAGATAGAATATGGGACTGTCTGCCACAGTATTAACCTAGATAACGTGTAACACTTTACCAATAAACATAAGATCACCCAACGTATTATCTCTCGGGATTCTGGTTTCATCTTAATCTTTTCTTCTTTTATTTTTGTTTGGTTTTTGTCTGTTTGTTGTTGTTTTTTTTGTACCTCTTATTATGTGGAGGCGCAATGGCTCAGTGGTTAGAGCAGGGGACACGCGGTCATAGGATCGCGGTTTCAATTTCCAGACCGGGCGTTGTGAGTGTTTATTGAGCGAAAACACCTAAAGCTCCACGAGGCTCCAGCTGGAGATGGTGGCGAACCCTGCTGTACTCTTCCACCACAACTTTCTCTCACTCTTACTTCCTGTTTCTGGTGTGCCTGTAATTCAAACGGTCAGCCTTGTCACACTGTGTCGCGCTGAATATCTCCGAGAACTACGTTAAGGGTACACGTGTCTGTGGAGTGCTCAGCCACTTGCACGTTAATTTCACGAGCAGGCTGTTCCGTTGATCGGATCAACTGGAACCCTCGACGTCGTAAGCGACGGAGTGCCAACAACAACAACAACCTCTTATTAACATTTATTTCGCTCATGAAGTATGATTGTCGTCCTTTAACTCCAAAATCAGTCCTGTCCAGAAGAAGGCAGATCAAAAGCATTCCAACCGTGACCACCTATGATTTTTTTTTTTTTTTTCAAGTATAAGGTTGTGTCTAAACCCATATTATCAAATTTAATAAGAGTGTAAAAATATATGAGCGAGATTAGACTGATATTTCTAGCAGGATGAATGACCTCAAAAGAGCTTTCCTCGTTGGTTCGTGTGACTTTCGTACAATTAATATCATGGATTAATTACCAGTATTACCACCATCATTCTCATCCTTATCATCAAGATCGGCACCATCCTCACCAACATCATTATCACCATGATTCCTATCATCATCGTCATCATTGTCGTCATCACCATCCTCTTCCTTCTCCTCCTCTTTTTCTTCATCATTGGTTTCAAATTTTAGCACAAAGCCAGCAGTTTGGGATAAGGGGCTTAGTCGATTAAATCGACCCCCGTTCTCAACACTGCTACTCAATGTATAGACCCCGAAAGGATGAAAGGCGAAGTCGACCTCGGCGGAATTTGAACTCAGAACGTAAAGACGGGCGAAATGCCGCTAAGCATTTTGCCCAACACGCTAATGATTCTGCCAGCTCGCTGCCTTCTTTCTCATCCTTATCAAACCAATATGAGAGTGTACATGCTAGAAATAGCAACTAGATGTCCCTCAAATCGTAGCCTGCCGCTTGAAAGAAAAAAAATAAGGAAGAATGTACTGGATCGTGTGTGGAGGTGCAATGGCCCAGTGGTTAGGGCATCGGACTCGCGGTCGTAGGATCGCGGTTTCGATTCCCAGACCGGGAGACCGGGCGTTGTGAGTGTTTATTGAGCAAAAACACCTAAAGCTCCACGAGGCTCCGGCAGGGGATGGTGGTGAACGCTGCTGTACTCTTTCACCAAAACTTTCTCTCTCTCTCTCTTTCTTCCTGTTTCTGTTGTGCCTGTGTTTCAAAGGGCCAGCCTTGTCACACTCTGTGTCACGCTGAATCTCCCAGAGAACTACGTTAAGGGTACACGTGTCTGTGGAGTGCTCAGCCACTTGCATGTTAATTTCACGAGCAGGCTGTTCCGTTGATTGGATCAACTGGAACCCTCGACGTCGTAACCGACGGAGTGCTAACCAACCACTGGATCGTGTAATCATTAATAAGATGGGATGGCCACAGATGGTTTTTGATAATACATTTGCTTCTCGTCTTCATTAACATCACCATAGTCGTAGTCATCTTAAGATATTTTTTTAACAAACAAAAGAAACGTTTTTCAACACTACCACTACTGCGATGTTCGTTCACACGTTCGTTACGTCTTCTTTAACCCCGTTAAATCAATCCTCCAACCACGACCACTACCACTGATAACAGCAACACAAACAGTACTAATTTGTGGCGATGGGAAGAATATAGCAAGACGATAAGTGTCGACCTGTGAGTAGGTGACAGGAATACAGATTTCTTCGGCGTGACTTTACAACAGATAAGTCTATACGGGTGGGAGTTCAGACATCGTCTGGGTAAGCAATGTACACAGGGTTTAAACAGATTAACAACTCTAATTTTTAATTAACAAATGTAAATTAAATGTTTCCCAATCAATTATAATAATGATAATTTAGTGCATGAAATACGATGCATAGTTTGGTAAATGCCAAAAATTTAAATAGTAAATAATTTACATACAGGCTTAGTTGAACAGGACGATATGACCTGGACTATACGGTGCTAAAATATAGCTCACTATGAACAGAAGTACGTTTATAATTCGGGTGTGGAAAAATTCCAACTTATATCTAATGATGTAAAATCAGTGGCTTTACCAAGTCTAAGAAACAATGTCGGTTGAAAGGAGTTAATAAAGGAGACATGACTCATGTCACAGGCAGGTGACTACTCCTACAGGAGACGTCACAATTGTGCTATTTCCCACTTGCCAGGTATTGCAATGTTATATAGAAACGCTGCATAATTAATCAGTCATGTGAAAGAGGGATAGCTGAAATCGAGCTGCTTGAAATGTCGCCTGGTCTTACACTTTGTCTTACACTTTGTCTGTCTTGTGTATCATATGTAATACTTATGATATATTTCCTTGGCGTCCATGCATCATATATGATACTCTGGTGGTTGAAGAACAATTGGAAACGAGTAAGTTGGGACTTATGAAAAGAATGCTTCACACTACTCAGAGTATATAAACAAGGGTTAATTAAATGTCTGAAAACAAGCATGGAACGTTTAGGGGAAACTTGGACAGACAAGGGTTTTTAAAAGTGGTTAACACATTGGATTATGTAGTCACTTGGTCGTAAAATACGCGTTGTTCATGACTGGACCGTCTATGATAGTTTTTTTTTTCAGTCAAGACTAAGCTGGGAACTATGACACAAATATACAAAGCTACTATTGATGTAGGACACAGGCTCATAAAACCGAATAACCATCAAATCAGATTCTGCCGTCTGACATAAAGGAAAATCGCACTGGGGAATGCAGTTCTGGATGCATTGTGTTTAGAAATAAAAGACAGGATGGTCACTGCTGGAATGACGGTAACCATAGATTTACAAGTCCAAAATGGTCGGTGTGAAGCTAGACGACAACAGCATCAACTGTTACTACTATTACTGCTGCTGCTGCTGCTGGCATTGTAATCCAAAGATCCGACCTACTAGAAATAGCATCCGAGTCTCCTCAAATTACTTCCTATAGCTTTAAAAGAACAAAGAAACATTAGACAATGCAGTTCTAGATAACAAATTAAGAGAGATATTTTAGGGCAGGAATACTATTGATAATAGCTCATATTCAATGAGGACCGATCAACAACAATAATAATCTCGAAAGGATGTATGAGAAAGCCGATGGAAAATGAAATTAGGGCGGAAAGAGGGTAAACTAAGTACTGCAAGTTAATTGGTCCCCCATTCTTTTATTCTACTAACCGTCCCGCTGCCTTCATTAATGTAAAGGAAGCAGTAATAATGTAAAGTATGTTGTAATCATCTCTTCCCACGTCAAACCTTTTAATTTGATTAATTGTGATGCACTGAATGTCATAAACTAAATTGAGACTAGAGCCTCAGTTTGACCATATCTCTGTACGTGTATGTGCAGGCCTAGGCAAGACATTTTTTTAGAAAGATTTGCAGTAGTCCAAGCATGCGAGACTCTTCTCTTCCCATCACGACTTTTACCCAAGGAATATTAAGATGGTGCAGCAAGAATTCAGGGCTTCACCATAGAATATCAAAATCGTGAAATACTGGATTTTTTAAAACAGATAATACTTATAATTTGACATTTTTTTTTAGAATGTTACTTCCTTCCTCTAATTTAAAATAATGTTTTCTTTTAAATGCATTTTTTTTTTTTGTAGCTTGTTCTGTTTTTAAAAGTAACTCGGATTTGTTTTTATCGGCCATGGCTGTATGGTTAAGAAGTTCGCTTTGCAACTACGTGGTTTGGGTTCCAATCTCATTGTGCAGCACTCTTATGGTAGTGTCTTCGGGCCGACAAGGCCTTGTAAATTTTGTTGACGGAAACTATGTGGAAGTTCATTGTATATATCCCTCTTTTACCCTCTTTTACTTGTTTCAGTCATTTGACTGCGGCCATGCTGGAGCACCACCTTTAGTCGTGCAAATCGATCCCAGGACCATGTGGTTGGTAAGCAAGCTACTTACCACACAGTCACTCACGCGCCTATATATATATATATAGTGTGTGTGTGTGTGTGTGTGTGTGTGTGTGTGTGTGTTTGGCCCCACTGCCGCTGGACAACTGGTGTTCGTTAGTTTATATCTCCGTAATAAGCGGTTCGACAAAAAAGCTAATAAAATACCGGGGTCAATTTTTCGACTAAAATCCCTCGAGGTGGTTCCCCAGCACGGTTGCAGTACAATAAGTGAAGCAAGATTCCCGAGCGAATATATGATCACAATAACATATATAAATATATGAGTGTGTGCATGTAAATGTGTGTGATTGCATGCACACGCGTAATAAAACCTACACACTTGTGTTCTAACGTGACATGCACACCCACAGCACGAGAGTAAGTTTATCCGCACATCCTCATAGCCACAAACCTTAAGAGCTGTCTTAACTTAAGCGAAAGAGCCCTGTCACTTTGTTAATGATCGGCTTGAATCCTGCACAGAATTCAAGACGAAATAATTTTTGTGATATGGTATCACTTAGACAGTACCTACTAAACAACAGCTGCAAAAATACATACATTACATCAACCAACCAGGTGCTTAAAACTGAAGAGAACAACATCTTAACAAGTCGGAAGTGAACTCAAGAAGTACTCACTTCTCCATGACGTACCATGCGACCCCAAAACTGCTGGATTAGCCTACCTCAACGAAAAATTTAGAGGTGAAACACTTTGCATAACAAAACAAAGGAATGTTTTACGTGAACTTGAGAATGAAGCTAGTATTAACAGGAAGTGTTATCTTCTCTCTTGACCTTGGGAACTTTACATTACGTCACAATTTTGAAGGTCATGCTTTTGCTTTCTAAGAGCAGGAGATAGTTACAAAATACCTAACGAATAAAAGGGACAACCCCAAGATACAACCAAAAATGCCGATTGTGCCAATTTCTTTGGGCGGTATTACACATGATTAACAGTTGCCAATGCAATATGATACTGTTGTTAAAACAAAATACAATGCTATCCGTAGAAAAGTCTCCTTCGAGATAGAGAAAGTATTTCTGTTGTTGAATACATACGTTTAAGCAAAAGGAATATTGGTCTAACACTCTTATAACAAACAACTGCTATTAAATGCAAACAGTTCAGGCCTGATATAATCGTTTAGAATAGCAAAACAAAAAGAAACAACTATGTAATTATTAAGTTCAGATGTCCTGCTGATGTGACCATTTCTTTCAAAATTAGCTAGAAAAATAACGTTTACGGAGGACTTCTTCAGAGCCTATAATTTCTTTACATGGATCATAAATTTACATTTGTACCTATGATTATATCTGCACTTGGCTATGGTAATAAACGTCTAAGCGACAATCCCGAAAATCTGGGTGTTTCGAGAAAAATGAAAATCACCAGCTAACAGAAACACACACAAACACACACATTTTGCAAATACAACCTGTAAGCAAAACAGTAAAAATATATAACTGTTGTCGTTAATTCTCAACGACGGGATATATTTCTTTGTTGGAAACCAACACCTTCTTTATAGCAAGAATTCAAACAATTAAAAACGAAACACAACTTTCACACACATTCACACATATACACATATGTACATATCAACATCATCGTCGTTTTGACGTCTACTTTTCTATGCTTGCATGGGTCAGACGGAATTTGTTGAGGCAAGATCTTCTATAACCGGATGCCCATCATGTCGCCGACCCTTAATTGTTTCCAAGCAGGATAATATTTCCCAATAACCAGAACCGTGGAAATGGATGACATGCATTTACAGCAATCACGCAATATCAAAACAAGATTTCAGTTGGTCAGGACGACAGTAGAAGACGCTTGCGCAAGGTGCCATACAGTGTGACTGAACCCGAAACCATGTGGCCGGGAAGCAAATTTCTCAACGACACTGTCACGCCTATGGATACATAGATAGGTAGGTAGGTATGTAGGTAGGTGGATAGATGGATGGATGAATAGATAGTTGTTAAGGTGTCAGAATAGAATGTCTTGCAGTATTCGTTCGGGCTTTCTGAGATCAAATTTTATCGAGGTCAATGTTACTTTTTCATCCCCCACCCGGGGCTGATGAAATAAAGTACCAGTCCAGTACTGGCTTCATTTCTTTCTCTCTTTTTTCTTCTGTTCACACACACACACACACAGACTCTCTCTCTCTCTCTCTCTCTCTCTCTCTCTCTCTCTCTCTCTCTCTCTCTCTCTCTCTCTCTCTCTCTCTCTCTCTCTCTCTCAAAAGAAGAGATCGGCTCAAGCCTGACCTCCAGAGATGATCTCCGACAGGTTTTTAGGTTTTTCGAAAACACTTAATTCATGTTGTATGTCACGTCGGAGTCATTACGTTTAAAAAAAGAAAGAGACGGAGAAAGAGAGGAAGGAACGAAGGAAGGAACGAAGGAAGCTTGATGATTACTAACAAGGGCACAACATTTGATGGGAGGAGCGAAGTCGATTATGTTGCTTTCTGCATATTAATGAATTAATGAAAGGGGGGAAAAAAAAGTCATAACAGAAAGGGTTCGAGCTGGTAGAAACGTTAACGTAGCGGGCAAAAATGCTTAACGGCATTTCGTCCGTCTTTACGTTCTGAGTTCAAATTTCGCCGAGGTTGACTTTGCGTTTCATCCTTTCAGGGTCGGTAAAGTAAGTGCCAGTTGAGCACTGGGGTTGATGTAATCGTCTTATCTCCTTCCCCGAAACTACTGACCTTGTGCCTTCAGTAGAAAGGACTATTATTATTATTATTATTATTATTATTATTATTATTATTATTATTATTATTCAAATTTCGCCGATCTCGACTTTGCTTTTCATCCTTTCTGGGTCGATAAATTAGGTACCAGTGAACCACTGAGATCGATGTAACCGACTAGTCCCCTCCCCACAAATTTCAGGCCTTGTCCCTTTAGTAGAAAGGTTCATTATTATTATTTTTAAATTCCGCTGAGGTCGACTTTGCCTTTCGTCTTTTCGGGATCGATAAATCAAATACTAGTGAAACACCAGGGGTCTATGTAATCGACTTACCCCCTCCCCTAAGACTTCAGGCCTTGTGCTTTCAATAGAAAGGATTATCATTATAAAAAGCGGCGAGATGGTAGAATTGTTAGTGAGTCGGATAAAATAGTTAGCGGCATTTCTTCCGTTTTTACAATCTAGTTCAAATGCCGCCGAGGTCGACTTAGCCTTTCACCTTTTCGGGGTCGATGACATAAGTACCAATTGAGCACTGAGATCGATGCAATCGACTCGACCCCCTCTCATAAAAATTCGGGCCTTGTGCCTATACAAGAAAGTATTATGATTATTATTATTAAATAAACGGTTAGGCCCTTCGCTCTTGCAAACCCTTTTCGATTAATAAGACTGTCAAAGTTAACAAGGCTTTCGTTGTGTGAGGGCTAAAATCAACAAGAAGGGTAGACACACCCACAGTATGCAAGTTTTGCGATTTTGTTTTAGTAAGGTTTCTTCTTTCGGTAATGCAAAATGACAAACACAAAAACTAATATTTCGCTAACTGAATCGACAGAAAGCCGGGATAATGTCCATTACTTATTTACTTCGTCCTTCACGTTCTAAACGCAAATCTGTTGATTATATCATGCCCTGCAATGGTTTATAAATACATACACACAGATATAATGTACGCAAATATACATACATGCATATAAATTATATATGTATACTCACACACAACTATGTACTTATACATATATTCATATATATATATATATATATATATATATATATATATATATATATATATATATATATATATATATATATATAAACATTCATATCATATATGATTCAAGGATGGAGGTGTAGGAAGACAGTTAGCTTCAAGCAATCCGTAGTAAATGTATCAAACAACTTTCAGGGACGATAGTGGTTTATTGAGACGGAAGGTTGTGGATCTTTTCTTTCTTATCGAAGTACGATAAATTAAAGAATGTTCTTTTTATATTTTACAGTAGGCAACCAGGGTTGCCAGCTGAGCAAATAAGAACGTATGTGTGTGTGTGTATATATATATATATATATATATATATATATATATATATATATATATATATATAATGTATCCCTTTTACCCGCACCCACTTATTGCACTTGGTATAACACTAGTGTAACAATAATTGGGTACCCTCCCAGCAGTATATTGGATAGATACTATCCTTTAGTGGGTTGGATCCTCAACCCCTAACTCTCTTGCATATATATATATATATATATATATATATATATATATATATATATATATATATATATATATATATATATATATATATATATATATATATAAGCATATATGCATGTATGAACATATATATGCATGTATATGTGCATTTCTGTGTGTATATATATATATATATATATATATATATATATATATATGCATGTACACACACAGACACACTTCAATCTAGAGATCTTATCAATTGATGTGTAAGCATTGACAAGAAGTGCCGACGAACGATGCCGTTTGTTCGGTAAGTATCGCTGCTTGTCTTATAAACAAACTCACACACACACACACACACTTT
Organism: Octopus bimaculoides; assembly: GCF_046866305.1. Taxonomy (NCBI): domain Eukaryota; kingdom Metazoa; phylum Mollusca; class Cephalopoda; order Octopoda; family Octopodidae; genus Octopus; species Octopus bimaculoides. Next base: position 159,510,123 of record NC_142930.1, on the reverse strand, counting down.
TGCGCTAAAATAACAGCTGTATTTCCTCATATATAACATCTTAAACGAGACTATATTTTTAACTAGGTAGATAGATAAAGTAAAGCAAACTTACCTTCAGGTGAGAAGCATTTCACGTATGTGACGTAGAATAAGAGTAAAGCAACCGCTCTTTTTAAAAACCTTAATGTTGTGTAAGGCGCCATGAATACTTATGATATTAAATATATATAAAATATATATATATATATATATATATATATATATATATATATGATATATATATATGATATATATATATATTAATTATTGGATATGTTTGAGTTGGTGGTTATTAAGCCACGGAATTGTAAAAAAAAAAAGTTACGTCTCTCTTTTTCTTTTCTTATATAAACTATATGATGGAAACGTGCGTTTGTCTTATTAGCACTGGACGATGAAAAGTCAAGACACTGACTCGTTTGAAGTTAGATAGTATATCCATTCTGTGAAAAGAAACATATGTACAATGTGTGTATGTGTGTGTGTGTGTGTGCGCGTCCGTGT
>NC_142930.1:159494598-159504598 GCF_046866305.1 Octopus bimaculoides | reverse complement strand
TCTGAGTTCAAATCCCGCCGAGCTCGACTTTGCCTTTCATCCTTTCGAGTTTGATATAAAATAAGTACCAGTTGAGTACTGGGGCTGCTATACTCGACTTAACCCCTTCCCCGAAATTCCAGGGAATACTTGTGCCTATAGTAGAAAAGATTATTATTATTATCATTCAGTAGTTTTATTTTTATAACATGCTTTCACTTCACTACCGAGCGCAGCTCTGTGTGCCTTGGGTATGTGCTGTGGTTTGCTGTGATGCTCTTATGGTTAGTGTATTGAAAGTGTTTTGCGTAGGATGTGTGCAGTGCCCAGTAGTGCAATTTTCTGCATGTTATATATATTTGTAAGTCCTGGTGTTTTTGTTATGTATTTGTCTGAATAATTTTTTATCATACCTAAGGCACCTACTATGATAGGAATTGTTTCTGCTTTTAGATTATTATTATTATTAATATTATTATTATTATTATTATTATTATTATTATTATTAAAAAAATGACCCAAAACATAGGGTCAAGTTATAGGCCAAGTATAAAATACAAACCTCTATCATACTCTAGTAATCAAGTGGAATAGACTGCTTAACACTCGTTGAGCATCACTAACTGTAACCTCATGCAGTCCACCAAAACGTATTTCCTACTTAAACTCTTGTTTGGTAAACTCATTAAACTTACTTATGACAGAGATTATAATAACATAATAAAAATTCAATATAAACAAACGCTACACCATACGCTGTTTCCAGCAGCTGGTGCACCGTAAATTACCAGAAAGAACACTAATCACACAAGGCCATCCACACTACAACGATATGGGTCTCGCCTGTACAATTTTATGTTAGCTCAGTAGAATAAGTTAACATAACTGGAAGCCTTTATGGTAATGGATATCACAAAAATAATATTTATCTAGCATTTAGCTTGTGTGCAAGATTTGCATGTTTCGTGTGTGGTTAATGTAATTCATGGCAGGTTTCAAAAGTATAAACAGTTCTTCAACAGTCACTGCGAACACATTATAAATAGGTTTCCTTAACGCTGCAGTTGGCCGATCGGCAAACTAAAACTGAATTATAAACGGAACTTCTGCTTGCCCCGGGTTTCATTTCACAATTCATCGAATTCCTTACGAGACAACGTGAGAACTTCTAAGCAGGGGTTCTTTACTCTGGGGTATGCATAGTCTCTAAATGTATGAATGCTTAACCAAAGCCCGTGGGGTATGTAAGTTGATCTCTTGTAACATCATTTTTTCTTGAGCCCAAGGAATGATGAGACTGATTACACGGTTTTTTTTTTCGACGCTCAAACAGTTTTCGATCACGGTATAAAGGCCTTTGACCATAGGAATGCTTAGTCAGAGCTAAACAACAACTTCCTTATCACGAGTCAATGAAAAGGCTTCTACGTAATAACACTATCTTCCAGAAATAGTAGCCAAATCACCCTCAGTTCAGTACATTGTTGTCTTAACAATAAGAGCACATATTGTATTTGTAGTTGGTCTTAGACATGCAATGACGAGATGGTCACAGTTGGAACCCTTTCCATCATGGATCTGCTGGATCAGATATGACCTGGAGTAATCAACTTAGTCATTTATGAAGTACAATTTCAAAAATAATAAAACAAAGAAATGGTCATTTAGCCCCAAATTATCCTTGATTTATCAGATCAACAGAATCAAAGGCTTTCCAATCGCGACCATTACATCAATTTGGATTTTTTTTTTTTTGTGCATGTATGTGCGTGTGTGTAGATCTGAGATTAAATTTTCCAAATGTGTCACCACATTTTATGGCGTTATAGCGTGTGTTGGAAAATGTCTCAGTACATTTTATGGCGCTGTGGCGTGTGTTGGAGGAGATTTGCCGCTGCTGTTCTTAGAGGGAGTAGTCTGTTGTGGCTTTAGTAGTTATTAGCAGCTGTAAGACGACAAGCTGGCAAAATCGTTAGCACACCCGACCAAAATACCGCTATTTCGTCTGTCTTTACATTCCCAGTCCAAAGTTGACTTTGCTTTTCATCCTTTCGGGGTTGGTGAAATAAGTACCAGTTGATAACTAGCGTCGATGCAATCAATTTCTCCCCTCCCTCGAAACTACGGGGTTTGTGCCAAAATTTGAATACATTATTAGCAGCTGTAAAGGGAGCGAGAAGACAGAATCGTTACTGCGCCGGACAAAATGTTTGGCTGTATTTCTTCCGACTATACGTTCTGGATTCGAATTCCGCCGAGGTCGACTTTGTCTTTCATTCTTTTAGGGTAAATGAAATAAGTACCAGTTGTTCGCAGGTGTTGGTGTAATCAAGTCCCCCCTTCTCACAAAATTGCTGAGTTTGAATCAAAAATTAGAAAGAATTATTAAGAGCTGTGGTTGTTGTTTTTGACTGAATCATCACAGAGAAAGCATATTGAATAATGACGTTCCAGTTGTGACCGACCCGCCTTTTTGTTACAGACATTGTATCTACAACTACATCATACATCAGAAATTTATACATGAGTAATAACATCACAATTAATGCTGCTCACTTTCTCCATGGCATAAACTGTTATTTAGATTGCGTTGAATATTTTTCATAAGAATGTATGTCTGTCTGTCGAACCAGAGATACACATATATATGTATATGTAATATATACATGTGTGTTTTGAGTGTACACAGAGAGAGGGAGAGCACTGAACAGCCCAACAACGGATGAAACTCTGGGAAAACTATCATACGAGAAACATATCTATTCACACTATCCAGCGTAGTGAGTTCTATATGCGATCATGTGTGTGTGCACTTGATAAAATATATTTTTACAACTCTTATATTATATATATATGTATGTGTATGTGTTTGTTTGTATATATGTAAGTAGGTATGCATGTGTATCTATTACTCTTAGATTGCATGTATATATATATATATATATATATATATATATTGTGTGTGTGTGTGTGTATGAAGAGAAAGAGAAAAAGTTACTGTGGCTGTTAAAACAGCAGCTGCGGTGAAGCGATTGTTCACTCTAGTATGAGGTCATTCTGACCACCAGCGTCTGTTTGTCTCACGCAAGTATGTGTATGTGTTGGTGAGTGTTAAGAACCCACTTAGACCCTGAAATTCCAGCAGTGACTTAGCTTTACTAAACACTGTAAATACGGTTTCCTGATTATAAAGGCATTAAAAGCATGACGGAATTGTCAAGAACAGAGGGTGGGGGATGTGTAGCCTTTGACAGTCACCTCCTCTCCAGCCGTCAATATGATATCATTAAAGTTTCGGTAATAGCGTTTACGTGTGTGTGTGTGTGTGTGTGAATGAGTATATGTGTATGTACATGTATGCATGCAAACGCCAATTCAAAAATGAAGTGCAAAGAATTCATTCGCTCAGCGAAACACGAGTAAACTGTAACTTTTTAATACACTAAACTCGTCCTTCTACTCTACTCTTCTGTTCTATATATCAGATAATGTTCACAAGCCCTGTATAAGAGACATTCGCAAACGTTTTGCAAGCCTTGCATTGAGATACTCATTTACTTGTTTCAGTCATTTGACTGCGGCCATGCTGGAGCACCGCCTTTTAGTCGAGCAAATCGACACAAGGACTTATTCTTTGTAAACCTAGTACTTATTCTGTGGATCTCTTTTGCCGAACCGCTAAGTTACGGGGACGTAAACACACCAGCATCGGTTGTCAAGCGATGGTGGGGGTACAAACATAGACACACAAACACACATATATATACATATACATATATACGACGGGCTTCTTTCAGTTTCCGTCTACCAAATCTACTCACAAGGCTTTGGTCGGCCCGAGGCTATAGTAGAAGACACTTGCCCAAGGTACCACGCAGTGGGACTGAACCCAGAACCATGAGGTTGGTAAGCAAGCTACTTACCACACAGCCACTCCTGCATGTATCTTTAATTTATCTTCTTTCATTCGTTTCACTCATTAGACTGCAGACATGCTGTTGTACCACTTGGAAAGGTTTAGGCCGGCAAGTCGACTTACTGTTTTTTTTTTTTGTTTTTTTTAACGCTGGTACTTATTCTATTGTTCTCCATGCCGAACCACTAAATAAGGGGACATATCCAAACGAAAAACGGTGGTCAAGAGGTGGAGGTGGGGGGGATGAATACAAAGCAAAGACACACACACACACACACACACACATTAGTAGTGCAATATATGGATTTATAGAATCATGTGGCTATTACAGAAAGCTCCTCTAGTGGAACCGGCTAGCATACCACATAGTAAACCAATGCAGAGGAGTATAATGCAGAGTTCTATGCAGCTGAAGTCCAGGAGATCCAATTGATGAAATTATTTCATGAGTATGTACATATATATATATATATATATATATATATATATATATATATATATATATATATATATATATATATATATATATATATATATGAGAGTTTGTATGCGTGTCGATTTTGGGTATCAAACCAGTTTCAAGATAATTTTTAGCAGTCCTCCTAAGCTTCTTCATCACTATGAGTATCAACGTCGCACAACTTTTTTACTGCGTTAGTCAGTATATATCCTACACCCTGTAGCGTTTACACAGTTAAAAAATATGTGGCAATGTCAAACTAATTTATATCTTGCTACATACATCCTTCAGCAAATATTTTAAATCAACGTTGCAACAACAGCATCTTCCTTTCTATACACTTGATTCAGCGTTCGTTTCAAAATTGTAAAACAAATTATTTTTGTCTGAAAAACTGAATTATGCCTTCCGAATTTTTTTGTACTTTCACTTTCCTTATCGTGATATTCGATCGTGAATTTTATAGCATTTAGTACATGTTCCGAATAAATGTCGACTTTCTCTACTTTGTTACATTGGTGACGCTTAGTAACGTTTGCTAAATTGGTGACTTTCCATTTTTTCATAGCATAACTATGCTACAGAAAGTATGTTTTGGACCTATATTGACTACATTTCGTTTCGTTTGAACTTCGTATGTGTACATTTTGCTGTTTTCAATTTTATCAATTCTTTGAGTGTATGTGTGTGAGTGTGTTTGTTTCTGCGTTCGTTACGTCTATAGTAAATTATAGTAAAGAACATTTTACGCTGTTTTAATGAGCCCACATCTAATGAAGTAGCCATCCTTATGGTTGGTGATCCCCATGAAAATCATAATATTCTCATTCGTGTTCGAGATAACAACCTTAAACGTGTTTCACAGACTCTTCTTTCTTATGCTCTCCAGTATACTCTTATTCTGTGGAATGGACGAGATGGGTGTCATTTCAATATTCCATGAATTGAACCTGCAACAGGATAGCCAATTACAAACAAAAAGGTGTCGTCAAATGACTTCAATTCTTACCAACTGATGTTAACACCAAAACAATCAAATCAATTACACTTGTCAAATAAACTTTATTTACATTTACATATTTTCTACGTTATCTCGACAACCAGCTATAGTTATTTGAAAGACACTGCTCTACAACGACCAGGTTTCATTAGAAAGTGAAAATAGTTTCATACTTTCAATTTCAACGAAAATTACTAAGTATTGCATTACGAGAGTGACGATGTTTCGATAATGAAAGTAATGTTTCTCCGAATTAGTCACATCTGTATTATAATAAAGAAAGCTGCTTATTATCTGTCTACCAAATAAACTATGTTTCTGGTTCAACAACTCTTTTTTTACAACAAAAATAACCTCGATAACTACGTTGGGTCTCACAATTTTGAGATCATATTCGGACAATATTTCGATTTGTTTCCAATGGTTCACTTTCGTCCGGTGTTTCACGCATGCGTAGAATTTTACTCAGACAAACATTTATGAAAATGTACACATAAATATTGTATTAAAATAAGCCACAACCCAAAAAATTGTATTAAGGGACATCCATTTTTCTATATGTTATGAGGAAATACAGACAGACACACACACACACACGCAAACACACTCTTTCTCTCTATCTATCTCTTTCTCTTTCTCTCTCTCTCTCTCTCTCTCTCTCTCCCTCTCTCTCTCTCTCTCTCTCTCTCTCCCTCTCTCTCTCTCTCTCTCTCTCTCGCTCACGCACAAAAAGATGTATGCATATGTATTTATGGGCGAAGGTAAAGAATACGCACTCTCGGTGTTTAGGATTAAGGTTACGCCGAAAACGGGTGGTGTGCGTATTCTTTACCTCCGCTATTTACGTGTGTATGAAAGATAATGTGTGTGTGTGTGTGTGTGTGAGAGAGAGAGAGAGAGAGAGAGAGAGTGAGTGAGTGCCACTTACATATACATGCAAAATTCATACATCATAACACACACCTTCACTCATTCACTCTCTTTCTCTCTCTTTCTCTTTCCTTCTCTCTCACACGTCCATTTTATATACACGTACTTCTAACACTTTCTCCTTTCTTTTACTCTCTCTTCTCACTTCAAAGCAAATGTCGCATTTTCACTTTATCCTCTCTTTCAATTTCTGCTCTCTTCAAAGCATACAGAAATTAAAACAATTTTACGGAAATTAAAGAACAATCATATGATCCCATACCTGTCGAGTTGACAACTTCACTTCTTCAAACGAAAGAATGCTATAAAATAACTTCCTTTGACACATATATACACACTCTAAATAAAACTTCTTTGCGATATATGTTATTTCTTGCAGTGTGCACGCGCAAATTTACAGCTCAAATCGAACTGAAATTATTTTTTTCTATTGTGTAATATGTGTTTATGATGAGCGTATTTAAAAACCTGATCTTCGATATGAACTTAAAAGGAAGTCTTCCGAAAAATCCTCTCCTTTATCTCTTCTTTCTAGCATGTCCGAGGGGACATTTCCTTCCCCTCATCCTCCGCTTATTTTCTTCCTAAATTTCGCTTGCGAACGATGTTGGTTTGTTTACGTAAATTAGCGGTTCAGCAAAAAAGAGACGATAGAAAAAGTACCAGGCTTAAAAGAATATTTTTTGAGATCGATGTATTTTTAGTCACTTTCTAAAAATTTGTTATTTTACTTAACTACTCTACTTCTTTTCCTATCCTTTTCTTGTCTTTTATTTCCATTAAGGATAGTCAACTCCCTAAACTTAGATCCAGCATCTTAATTGATATGATACAAAATATATTTATTATTTATATTTATTTTTAATGATTATACCAAACTAATTTTATCTAGTATTGGTCTTGCATATATTGTATATATGCAGGGAAAATTTTGCATGTATATGAATGGTTAAAGAATCGTTGTAACCAGGATATTCTGGTGGCCCGGTACGCTCGCCTTCTTTATCTACATTGATTTGTAAATATAAAATGGTATTCTATCAGGTCATCCCATAAGTTCTCTCCGATTTTACCTTTTTTTAAAATTGACTAAAATTTAATAGTGTCTTAGAATGTCTAATGGAATTTGAAATTATTTTTATGCATTTGTGTACATTTAAACTAATTAAATATTATTTTACAGAATAATAGAATTAAAATTTCTTTGATTAAAACCCTTTCTAACATGGAAGTATTCAAAGAGCATTTGAGGTACATAATGCTTTATGAGTATAAAAAAGGAAACTCTGCAGCCGAAGCGACTCGAAACATACACTCAGTGTATGGAAAAGAATGCTTGAATGAAAGAACTTGCAAAATTCAGAAGTGAAGATTTCAACCTTCAAGATGAAGTTCGAACAGGACGTCCATTTGAGTTTGATGATGAGCTCCTTGACGCATTACTTGAAGAAAATCCTGCATTATCAGTTGAACAATTGGCAATAAAGCTTAGATCAAACTATACAGCTGTTCATCGTCATCTTGAACAACTTGGAAAGGTTCTTAAACTTGGAAAATGGGTGCCTCATGAATTATCCGAAAGCAACCACAAATCCCGTAACGGCCGACTAAATACAGCTAAGCATTTCGCCCGGTGTGCTAACGTTTCTGCCAGCTCGCCGCCGTATATTTGCTATTTCTAGCGACTCGGGTGACCACGTAGGGACTCACGTGAGTTCTGTATATATATTATGTAGAACACAGTTATTAGAGGTTTGACAACTGTTTGCCCTCGTGAAACGGAATCAAATCAAATGTACAACATAAAGAATATATGACAGCATCATGCATATATTTATTTATTCATTTTGTTGAATGTAGATTCTTCGTATCTGAAGAGAACATAATGCTACATAAACTGTCATTGTTGATAAGGACTACGCTAAGGAAAATATTCATATTCTAAATTTTTATTTCTTCAAAACATTTTTTCAAACAACTCTACTGGATTTCCCATTAAAGATGACCTTTATACTAAATGCAAGAATGTCGTTGCAGATTCACAGTCTGTCATAACAATACCAAACGAAATATGTCACGAATCCATGTACTTTACGTGACACTATTTTTTTTAGAAAAGCGAATAACCAGAACAGCAAGAATTAGCTTCAAACATCAAAAACGTTAAAAGAAAACTCAAAACTCCGTCCCACAATTCTTTGCTGTGAAGTGTAATCAATTTTTGATGATTATGTGTTTTTTTTTAAATTTCATTCTGTCGGTTCTTATTGTTATTTAACCGCTGGTCAACTCTAAACAAGCAAACCTTCGCCCTTTTATTTATTTTTTTATTATTTTTTTTTTTTCAAGTACAAATTAATCTATGGTCAATAGTAATGCTTATTTATTCACATTCTTTTGAATTGATCATGCATTGTCTTGTAGCTTCGAAAATTCGATGATGTGACTGTTCATTTTTCGAATGACATTGTCGAGTAGGTCTGAGAGGCCGGATCTGGCCATTTTGAACATAAAACAAGTAGAATACTTGTGACAGATATGACCAGTTTGTTAAAGGCGTAAGACGGCAAGACGTGATCTGAAGTAGATTTAGCTGCTGGTTTTAACTGGTCTTTACTATAGACGCCGGTCGATCGTTTCTGCGTATTTTTTTTTTTTTTTGATTGATATCTCACCAAATATAAGTGGACAAATTTAAGTGTCTCGGGTCCGTATTAACGAGTGATGAGAAGCAGAAGGTTAAATTGAATGCTTGAATCGCAGATGCTGGCACAATAAGGTGACAGCTCCAAGATTCAATCCTCAGAAGAGGAGAGTTTGGTAAAAAACCAAACTTGCTACCTTAAATTCGGTTTTCGTGTCTATTCCTCACCGTTGGTCATGAAAGTTGCCTAATGACTGAAAGAGTACGATCGCGAATATAAGAGGCAGAAATGGGTTTACACTGAAGGGTATCTGGAGTAATGTTAGGGCAGGGGTTCAGGAAATATCTCTAGGTTGAGCTGCGATTTCTCTGCATTGAGATTTCGTAGCTCCGAAGGGTGTCTGGAGTAATGTTAGGGCAGAGGATCAGGAAATATCTCTAGGTTGAGCTGCGATTCTGCGATTTCTCTGCATTGAGATTTCGTAGCTCCGAAGGGTGTCTGGAGTAACGCTACGACAGGGGATCAGGGAATCTCTCTAGGTTGAGCCGCTATTTCTCTGAAATGAGAGCTCGTAACACCAGCACTACGGACGTGGTTAGAATGTTGCAGGAAAGAATCGCAAAACGGATTTTTGAAGCCGGGCCAACCGAAATGAGATTTAGGGGTACACCAAGAACGAGACAGTTGGATAGTATCCATAGTTTCAGTTGGGCGCACTTGGAAATCCAGGCGGATAATCAAATAATGTGTGCTTCTGATAGGAACCTATGGAGGAATGTAATCCCCATGACCGTCCAGAAATAGTGGGCAGAGAAGATGGAATGATGAATGACATGCAAAATACACACACGGTAAGGATTCACGTGTGTATTATGGTGAGCCTTCAATTAACTATAATTATCAAGGCAATTACTAGACAAAAGCTTCCGTTCCACGTGTTTGAAACTAAAAATAGCAAGCAAGACAAATGATTCCAGTAAAGTTAATAGCGTATGCACACACACATACAAATACACACGCACAAACTCACATACACGTTTATATATATATGTGTGTGTGTGTGTGTGTGT
>NC_142930.1:159477098-159489598 GCF_046866305.1 Octopus bimaculoides | reverse complement strand
TCAGATGTTGAAGTGATCAAAGATCAGCGTGAGATGAAGTGTTTTGCTCAAGAACATAATGTACGGTTCGGTCCGGGAATCGAATCCACGATCTCGCGAGTGCAACGCCCTAACCACTTCGCCACGCGCCCTGATATACGCATAAATATACGTGTGTGTGTGCGTGCGTGTGTTCGATCCGCCACAACACCGCTTAATAACCGGTGTTGGTTTATTTACAAGCAAAGGAACAGCTAACCGCACTTTAAAATAAGTTTTGTGGTCGATCTATACAACTAATAGCCATGCAAGGTAGTGCTGGATCATTTTCTGTTCATACGGAGAATCTCGAAGCAAATAATGCTATAAATAACAGCATGTAAATATTGGGTTAAAAACCCTTTAAATAACAGCATACTCATTACTCTTTTACTTGTTTCAGTCATTTGACTGTGGTCATGCTGGAGCACCGCCTTTAGTCGAGCAAATCGAAGCCTAGTACTTATTCTATCGGTCTCTTTTGGCGAACCGCTAAGTTACGGGGACGTAAACACACCACCATCGGTTGTCAAGCGATGCTGGTGGGGACAAACGCAGAAACACAAACACATACACACACTTACATATATATATATATATATATATATATATATATATATATATATATATATATATATATATATATATATATATACAACGGGCTTCTTTCAGTTTCCGTCTACTAAATCCACTCACAAGGCTTTGGTCGGCCCGAAGCTATAGTAGAAGACACTTGCCCAAGGTGCCACGCAGTAAATATTGGGTTAAAACCCCTTTAAATAGATACGCCATTTTTCTGTCATTAATGACAGAGTCGGTATATTTTTAGTGCACGTGTATGCTAGTACCAGTAATAACCACATCTATATTGGTCTCAAGTAAAGCAATAAGTCTTCTTAGTTTCTTACTGGTCTTCGTTCAGCTCACATGAAATAGAACTATCATATATATAGGTTAGTGTGTCATTAACGGTCTACGATATGTCATAGTTAACTGACTCATGACCTCAGTGCGGTGTCCAGTTTTAGATCAGCGCTCGTTATAATATTGCTCATTAGATCTTAAGTTGTGTACTCATCATTAAAAAAACATGTGCCAGCTGGTGATATCAGACAATCGACATAAATTTAGACTTACACATGCTTGTGTGTGTGTGTGTGTGTGTGTGTGTGTGTGTGTGTGTGTGTGTGTGTGTGTGTGTGTGTGTGTGTGTGTGTGTGTGTGTGTGTGTGTGTGTGTGTGTGTGCGCGCTTTGTCAGTTGTCTGGAGATGTGTCTTGATATACTGTCGGCCGCCTGTTCTAGCAGTGTCGTTTTTTTTGTTTTTACCTCGTATGTCTGCTCTGATAAAGTAAATATTTGATCAAAATTGTTGTTTCAAGTCTTGGTTATTTCGTATTTTCCTATGACTAAACCACATTATCCTTTAACTTACATTGTCTTGCGAGTTTTTGTTTGTTTTGCTTTTTGTTATGTTTTGTTTCCTTGCTCTTTTTTTTCCTCCTGATATCTGTCTTGTATCGACCTTCAACGCGGCTTATTCTGTCAACTCGCGTCCTCCAACGCCGCACTATTTTGCTTACTCTCGATTCTGTTTACTCTCGGTCTCCACCCTGCCCCCCCCCCCACACACACCCACCCACTCTATTCTGTCTGTTCTTGCCCTCTTCTCTAATTCTGACCTCATCGCCTCTCTTCTCTCTACTCTCACCCTCACCTCCGCTTTAGTCTGTATCACCACCGCTCTTTGCTATTTAGCCTCGCGTTAGGCAGTGATTTCAGGAAAATTTGGCAGCTATTTCTAGCAGATCAAGAAACCAGGCTGGAGCTTTCTTGTTTGGATATTTACGGTTAAAAGGGAAATAGTTTACTCTTTTACTCTTATACTTGTTTCAGTCATTTGACTGCGGCCATGCTGGAGCACCGCCTTTTAGTCGAGAAAATCGACCCCAGAACTTATTCTTTGCAGCTTATTCTACCATTGGTTACCAAGCGATGCTGGGGGGGGGGACACAGACACACATATACATACACATATATACATATACACGACGGGCTTCTTTCAGTTTCCGTCTACCAAATCCACTCACAAGGCTTTGGTCGGCCCGAGGCTGCCCAAGGTGCCACGCAGTAGGACTGAACCCGGAACCATGTGGTTGTTGAGCAAGCTACTTACCACACAGCCACTCCTGCGCCTTTTACACTATGGAGGATATTTTTCTACCTACAAACAAGATATTCAAGAGACACCTCGATTCAGCCAGCAGAATAAAGGATAGGGTGACGGCATGATATGAGAGTAGAGACAGAAGAGAGAGGCTACGATGACGTGTGAGAATAGGACGGCCATATTGTGCAAAACAAGAGCCAGAATAAGACTGACGCGGTGTAATGTGAAACTAGGCAGCAGAGGGTGTCGTAGTGCGAGACTTGACAGAATAATAGAGTAGTGACCTAGTGCGAGACGAAACGGAATAAAGCGGTGGCGTAATGCGAAACGAAACAAAATAGAGCAGTGCGTAGAAGCGAGGCGAAAGATTGAAATGGCGATGTAGTGCAAGATTGGGTAGAATAGAGCGGAGTTGTAGAACTAGATAGAAGAGAACGACAGGGTAGTGCGAGATTGATGAGGGAAGAGAGTGGCACTAGAGAGAATAATAGAACAGTGGATTGAATTAGAAATACAGTTCTATATTTAAGAGATGAGGAATTATGTACATTATTTACATTTGACGAATATTTGCCCTCACCTTGTTTGTTGTTAACACAGCGTTTCGGCTGATATACCCCCCAGCCTTCATCAGGTGTCTTGGGGAAATTTCGAACCTGGGTTCTCATTCCTAAGGTATTTTTCGATATTATTATTATTATTATTATTATTATTATTCAGGTCACTGCCTGGAATCGAACTCGGAATCTTCGGGTTAGTAGGCCGCGCTCTTAACCACTACGCCATATGTAAAAGAAAGTCCTTATATATTTAATACTCAATATTACATTTATTCAATAAGACATTCAATACTTCATTTCATTTTACTATTTATATTATATATTCCATATTCTATATCCCACATTAATTTTATAAGAATATAAATAAAACATAAAAAACAGACATAGTTGGAACTGTTTTGAATAATATATATATATATATATATATATATATATATATATATATATATATATACATATACACACACACACTATATATATATATATATATATATATATATATATATATATATATATATATATATATATATATATATATATACTATATATGTATATATATATACACACTACACACTATATATATATATATATATATGTATATATATACACACTACAAACTATATATATATATATGTAAACATACTTTATACATACACACGTTGCACGTTGGACAAGTGTCTTCTGCTATAGCCCCGGGCCGACCAATGCCTTGTGAGTGGATTTGGTAGACGGAAACTGAAAGAAGCCCGTTGTATATATACATGTGTGTGTGTTTGTGTATCTGTGTTTGTCCCCAACGTCGCTTGACAACCGATGCTGGTGTGTTTACGTCTCTGTAACTTAGCGGTTCGGAAAAAAGACCGATAGAATAAGTACTAGGCTTACAAAGAATAATTCCTGAAGTTGATTTGCTTGACTAAAGGCGGTGCTCCAGCATGGCCGCAGTTAAATGACAGAAGCAAGTAAAATAATAAGCCCGGTTACACCCGGTCGGTTTGGATGATATGGCTGTAAAACCTGCTCTGTGTAAGCATTCGACTTGTTTGGGCACACTTACGTTAAAAAACAATTTTAGCTGTCAAAACGCTAAAAATAACTGACCAACAAAAAAAAAACAACCAAGATTCAACCAAATCAAAATATAACACACACACACACACACACGCACACATTCAAATACTCCAGCATGGCCCCAATCAAAATGACAAACCCTGTGGAAAGTCAGCTACTGTAAATGCATCTTATTGTTCTCCTCTCATGCATATACAAAGCTAATTAGTGGATGCGCAATGGCCCAGTGGTTAGGCAGCGGACTCGCGGTCATAGGATCGCGGTTTCGATTCCCAGACCGGGCGTTGTGAGTGTTTATTGAGCGAAAACACCTAAAGCTCCACGAGGCTCCGGCTGGGGATGGTGGCGAACCCTGCTGTACTCTTCCACCACAACTTTCTCTCACTCTTACTTCCTGTTTCTGTTGTGCCTGTAATTCAAAGGGTCAGCCTTGTCACACTGTGTCACGCTGAATATCCCCGAGAACTACGTGAAGAGTACACGTGTCTGTGGAGTGCTCAGCCACTTGCACGTTAATTTCACGAGCAGGCTGTTCCGTTGATCGGATCACCTGGAACCCTCGACGTCGTAAGTGCCAACAAAACAAAGCTAATTCAGTCATTCTATATAAACATTTGAATGATAAACGTACACAACTCTTGACCCCAGCACCTACACCTTTGAGTGTATGTGTATGTGTGCATACTGGTGTACAAGCTTGTTCGTTGGTGTACATTTGACTCAAAAACGGTCACTGTTACATCAAACATTTGTTTAATTTTGTGAAGGTGCGAGGTTAAGTGAATGTCTGGTGTGGAAGTTGGTCAAATTTCTGGTGGGTGTGTTGGTGGTTGAAAATAGCAGACACAAGTAGTAGTTACAGTGAAGGAAGGGTGATGCATCACCTCATTTCTAGCTGACACTGATGTGTATGTGTTTGTGAATCATTCAAATATATTATTTAATATGTATAATAGATCGTATTTCGTGGACAAGAAATAATAACATTGTTCGTTACAATTTTTTCAACGACAAAACTACGCATTTATTGCTTATCTGACTATGAGGGAGACAAGAAAGTGCGTGTGTAACTCTGGATGTATTTACAAGCACAAGGTATTTTTCTTCAATAAATTAGTTTTATCGGTGATTTTCATGCTGAAATGTATGAAATACTCTTTTACTCTTTTACTTGTTTCAGTCATTTGACTGCGGCCATGCTGGAGCAACACCTTTAGTCGAGCAAATCGACCCCAGGACTTATTCTTTGGAAGCCTAGTACTTATTCTATCAGTCTCTTTTGCCGAGCCGCTAAGTTACGGAGACGCAAACACACCACCATCGGTTGTCAAGCGATGTTGGAGGGGGGAGGACAAACACAAACACGCAAACATATACACACACACATATATATATATACATATATATATGACGGGCTTCTTTCAGTTTCCGTCTACCAAATCCACTCACAAGGCTTTGGTCGGCCCGAGGCTATAGTAGAAGACACTTGCCCAAGGTGCCACGCAGTGGGACTGAACCCAGAACCATGAGGTTGGTAAGCAAGCTACTTACCACACAGCCACTCCTACGCCTTTAACTGATACATTCGCGCACAGGCGCATATTAGCAATAAATCTCCCCTGTTTCTAAGCTACAGTCTATATTTATTACTATAACGATTTTGGACAGTGATCCTTACTCCACTACCCCACCACTAACCATACATTGTAAAGCGGGACGCAGTCAACTTAACTGGAAATGTGAATGGAAAAGTCGATGTCAGCTGGATTTGAAGACAGAGCATAACTAAAATACCTATGCGTTCGGCCACGCATAGGTATTTTAGCAGCCAAATCACCTTCACACCACATTCTGCAGTCTTATACAAAAATGATAAGAACGTTAAGCAATGTTATATGTTCATTGGAGGAAGGAAAACAAAAGCTCTGAATCACCTTTCGTCATGGGCTTATTCTATCAGAGATAAGCTGAACCCCAAACTACAAGCAAGAACAATTAAAAGCACAAATATATAAATGACATGATTGATTAATGACCGTTGGCATGATCAGATTTATAGAAGGAAGTTGTTCAATCCCCACAAGAACTAGCGTCTCTGTACGTAAAACATCGACAATATGAGGAAACAATGTCTCTTCTGAAACCTTACGCATATCAGCTCAAATGCACCTAAATACAGACAAATATTCTAATATTACCGTTTTTATCACTTGCTGTACACTTAAACATGTTCCGCCATCCTGGCATTTGTACTCGGGGTTATATTATCCAATGTGGTCATTTTATTATTAATATTTTATTTTTACGGCTGTGTGATAAGAAGCTTGCTTCCCAACCACATGGTTCCGGGGTCCGTCCCACTCCATGGTACCTTGGGCAACTGCCTTGGCCAAATGCCTTTTTTTCTATATTTATTTTTGCTTGCAATAGCCGGTTCTTTTGGTCAAACTGTCGTATCTCCAGCTGCTTTAAATGTCAAGATATCAAAAATTGTCAAAGTGCAGTACAACGTTTTTGCTATGGAATGGTGAAACTACTTTTTCGTTTTCTGAAAAAGCAACGCTTTGGACTTACGATACTTTTGCATAATAGCAACGATATATATGTGTGTGTGTGTGTGTGTGTGTGTGTGTGTGTGTGTGTGTGTGCGAGTGTGTCTATCTTGTGTTTGTCCCATCACTGCTTGACAACAGGTGTTGGTGTGTTTACGTCCCCGTAATTTAGCGGTTCGGCAAAAGAGGCCGATAGAATAAGTACCAGATTTAAATTAATAAATTAATAAGTCCTGGGATTGATTTGTTCGACCAAAACCCTTCAAGATGGTGCCCCATCATGGCCGCAGTCAAAAAGACTGAAACTAGGAAAAGAATAAAGAACAGCAGAATACAGACTGAATGGGATTTGGCTGCTATTTCTAGCGGGTCGAGTGACCACGTGGATTCCAACTAGTTTAGTTAATTCTATAACACTGAAATGTTAGTTGAAATGACAGCTTGTGATATGTCGTCATGGAGAAACGGACATTAAAACTCATTCCTATTAGTTAAAATGATGTTATACCGAGCTAACTGAAAATTCAGGAGAAAATATATCTCTTTTACTCTTTTACTTGTTTCAGTCTTTTGACTACGGCCATGCTGGAGCACCGCCTTTAGTCGAGCAAATCGACCCCAGGACTTATTCTTTGTAAGCCTTGTACTTATTTTATCGGTCTTTTGCCGAACCGCTAAGTTACGGGGACTTAAACACACCACCATCGGTTGTCAAGCGATGTTGGGGTGGACAAACACAGACACACAAACATACACACACATAGACATATATATACATATATACGACAGGCTTCTTTCAGTTTCCGTCTACCAAATCCACTCACAAGGCTTTGGTCGGCCCGAGGCTATAGTAGAAGACACTTACCCAAGGTGCCACGCAGTGGGACTGAACCCGTAACCATGTGGTTGGTAAGCTAGCTACTTACCACACAGCCACTCCTACGCCTATCGTTTAAAAATAATTAGAATCAAAGATTTTTTTCGATTTCGTGACCGAATTCCTATTTTGTTCTTGCGTTAATGATTAAACTCCATCGAGATCAGCCGTGCTCGAGCAGATCTATGATCAAATACGAACCAACTGTCACTATTTCGTTTATTTCCAGGCAATATATACGACAACTATACGGCGGTGCGCTGGCAGAATCGTTAGCACGCCATGCGAAATGCTTAGCAGTATTTCGTCTGCCGTTACGTTCTGAGTTCAAATTCCGCCGAGGTAGACTTTGCTTTTCGAGATAAGTACCAGTTATGCGTCCTTTGTTTTTTGTTGTTTTTTTTCTTTTAACAGTCTAGAATGATTTGAGCGAGATTTAGCTGCTAGTTCTAACAGATCGTGTTTGCTTTTCTTTGTTATTCTTGAAACTGTATATATCAGTATATATATATATATATATATATATATATATATATATATATATATACACTGATATATACAGGAGATAGAACGTGTCCATATCTTTGTGATCCAGAAACGAAGGCTCAGTGCATAGAATGGTGTCACATCCCTTCTCCAAGCGCTGGCGTTCGGCACAGGATGGTATGATAGCTTTTTTTAAGGCCGCCAGGTCCTTAATTTTCTGAACCCTGGCTGTACTGTGAACATCGTACGGTACATTGAAGCAATACCAAACAAGAATCAAAGAACTAACCACATTCACCATAACGATGCATTATCATACACATCTTTGGTAACAAACCAGGCAATCGGCAAATAGAGCAAATCAGTGGTTCCCCCATTCACCGTACAGTCCAGATCTGACACCCTCTTGACTTCTCTGTTTGGTCTAATGAAGAGTAGTCTTCGAGGACAACGAAATCATGACAGGGATGAGGTTTAAGTGTATGTAGAGAAATGGCTGCAACAGTACATACGTGAATTTTTAAGATGATACATAACTTGAGCCCAACGATAATACAAACGCACCGCTCGTGAGAGGGCTATGTTGTGTACTATCTTTGGATAGAGAAAGAGATACTCTGCTAACATGTAATGCCTATTTGTTCATTGCTTTAGGGACAACACTTGTAAATAACATGTAAATATAATAAATTTAGGCTCAATATTACAGATTCAAATGCAAATAGAATCAAGATTTATAAAAAAAATAACTGAAAAAGAATACAAAGATAAAATTTTTCCTTTTGTAAAATGAAAGGTCATTTCTGAACTTTTACAGTAAAGGAACGGATTAACAATATATACATTTATAATAAACAATAATTATATACTGAAGTATAATATTTAAACCAAATACACTCGAAAGCTACAACGGGGAGAAAAATATTTACTAATATTAATATTATTTTTAAATTTACATTAAACAGCTAATCTTAAAATGATTTTGTAAAAAAGTTTTCTAAAGAATGACAATATTCCCGTTCAATATATAACACAATGCTTCTTTGAATGTCCGATATTTATAAGCAATGTTGTTTTAATTAATGTTTCCAAATCAACATTGGATATTTCTTCAGCATTGGTGAAGAGTACATAATGATTATTGTTGGATTATATTTCCAATTCAAAGAACAGTTTTTCTTTTTTTTTTTTTCATCCAATATCTTTCTCTCTTACTCTGTTCAGTTTTATCCAATCAAGCCTCTGTGAGTACTTTCCATATCATTAGACATATTCCTTCGTCTGGATTATTCCTGCAAATAGTTTCGATCCGTTGCAGTTTTTCAGAAAGTTTCTCTGTCTTGTTATTATCCGATTCCCCGTCTTTGTCGCTCATATCAGCTTCGTAGTTCAAATCTGTTTGAGATTCCTTTTCTAATATCAACTTACATCTACGGTGACAATCAACCTGTTTTGCCATCGCTTCAACACCAGATTCACTATTTCTCCTGCAAGCATCACCTTGGCCGGAATTCTCCCTTTCACATTTTTCATAACAATGACTCTTTCTGTTGTTTCTGTTGTAATTATTATTACTCAAACCACGCAGTCGACACAAATCATATGTTTGACCTTTATAGTTTGCATGAAAAAATGCTTTAAACCATTTTCCGAAGAAGAAATTCCCTTTAAAGGTTCCTTTTATTAAATTCTCCACTGGAATATCCTTATCGACTGCAAAATTTTTAAAAGCAGCTTGAAGGCATTTGAAATTCTGGCGTTTATCCGTGTCGGTAACAGGACTGAATTTTATATCTTCAAAAGCAATTGAGCCAGGAAATAATATTCCTATACCAACACAAAAGTCGACACCGGTTCCTAATTCACCAATGCTAGACAATTTCGGAGCGATTGCTCTGCGGAACCAAATAATTAAATCTTCTTTGCTTACATTTTGAACCCGAAACGTATTATTCACAGCCAAATTCTTTGATTTGACGAATATTTTCGGCGGTTGAATCATAGCGTTTTTATGAACAGATTCATTATCACGGTGATTCCCAGATTTCAAGATTTCTTCTTTGTTTTTGTCGACTGCTGACTGAACATTCGTTTCAGAGAAGTCCTTTGTATCTTGAGAATTTTCTCTATTTTGAGATTTTGTAGCCCTTTTCTTGAACTTTTTCTTTTTGCATGAGGCTCTAATTTGGTTTATATCATAAGGTTGGCCTTGATAATTCTCCATAAAGAATGATCGGAACCATTGCCCAAACTGATAACAACTTTTAAAATTTCCTTTTAAAATATCTTCAACGGGAATCTCTTTTTCAACACCATTTTTCTCAAAGACTGTTTGAAGGTAAGTAAAATTATGGCGCCGATCGTTTTCTGTAAGTCTGTCAATCTTTATATTCCGTAAATCAACAGAGCCAGGGAAAAGTATTTCCATTCCTAAGCAAAGATCGGATCCAGACCATAGGTCTTCGATTGCATTGAACTTCGGAGAAACTGTACGACGGAACCAAATAATCAAATCTTCTTTACTGACATGTTCAATTTTAAAACAATTATTTGCACTCATATTTGTTGTATTCTGAAGTTGTGCTAAAATCCAGGCTTATTATTTCAAGAATATCAACGTATATGAATATATTGATGGATATTGTATCCTAAAAAGCAAACGATATTAAATACTAGAAATAAAATAACAAAGTGAACGATAAATAAGTTTACGTGACAACACCAGACAGCAGAACGCAACTGACTGGTTACAGTTTCTAAACGTATGGAAAACGTTTGAAGACAAACGCCACTGAAGGACGCTTTTTTAATTTAAATAGTTTGCCTTTTCTATTCGGTCGTACTTTGTGACATTACATTTTCTATCGAAATTATCGCGAATAGAAACATTAGTTATAATTTTTTTACATAAATTTATAACTAAACCTTTTAGTGACATAAATGAAGCGAAATGAATGGATAAAACCGGAAATCATAACCGAATCACGAGGCTTGGTTCGTTGAAAGCTTAACTCTGTTCTATAGTTATTTTGGAAGTAAGATCACGCGGTTTATTGGAAACTGATGTTAAATTAGAATGGATATCATGTGATCCATTGCATCTTTGATACACCCCTAAAGATTTATTTATTTTATCGGAAATACGTCAGCTTAATTTCAAACACATAACACGTGGATCTGTGCCCGTGCTACACCACTTCAAACGCAACATAACTATTCATATAAATGTTTACTGTTCACAACCTGGAATTGACCAATCCATGGCTATTGTTTACAACTTCATTAACCGAGTTCACCACATCGTCCGCTCGTATGCAGGAGTAAACACCTGATCGTTTTGACAGTCTACTGTTCTTTGTCCTATTACACATTCACAATTTTGAGTAAATGTTTACTATTACACCATTTAAAGAGGAAATGTGGTATTCCTGTGGTATTTTAGTGTGTTTTGAACGAATCTGACCTTCAAAAATGTCGAAAATTACTTGTTGTTTGGGTAAATTATTTGTTGTTTAACGGCGGTGCATCAGCATGGCCGCAGGCTCTGAGATGAAACTATAGAAAAAAAAAACTATTCTCCACCCCGAAGACAGACAAGGTTATAACAGTGTGAGTCTGTGAAACTTCTATTCTTATATATATATAATGAGTGCGCGCGTGATTTGCTTAGTCGAAGGGCAGATGACACCTAAAGATGTTTTTCACTGTCTCTAAGACTTAACAGAACGAAGAAGAGAGAAGTTATCTTCAGATAGAAGACTAGATTCGAATGGTGACTAGATTCCAATCGTCAGCAGAGAGTAGCTCCGCTGAAGACAATCCAAGACCAGGTGGTGATGCTCAGTCTAGTGACGAATGAAATTTGTATACTGTTCAGTTCACATAATTGTGTAGAATAAGAAGCAGAAATTCTGTGAATCTGCTTCTAAGAGACTATGTGAAAAAAGCTTTATCTCTGATTTGATTAACGCTACAGAAACGATAGCGATCTTATCGATACCTGTCTTACTTGATAAGGTTAATTCTAACATTTCATCTTTAGAGTTCAGTGACATGTGAACCTTATATGTCTTGGCTTTCAGTTCGGGATCTAGAAAATGATCAGCCTCGGACAAGTGTTGAATCTACATAGCTGAAATACACTAAGAAAAAAGCATGAAATAGTAGTCAAATATCTCTCAACTTACATACTACCCTCTTAGATAGAAAAATAAAAAAACACACTGAGTACAAAGTCTTATATATTCATAAAGTCAGAATGATCATAGTTGCAACGACTTTATTCTTATATGTGCTTGCACAGAATTCTGCTGCAGCTAAACAACAATAAGGGCGCATTTAAATGGTCGTTCGATTTGACAGAAATAGCAACCAAATCTCTTTGAAATTTCAAACTGCCGTCTTAGAAAAGACTGCAATGCTTTTATTCATCGGTCAGTTCGTTAAGAGCTGACCTTGGGCTAAACACTTACAGCACAGAAGCAACAGTAGCCTTTTTTTCCGATATATTCTCACAATACATTAAGTTTCTCCAATCTCCAGGCCCCACTGCTGACCAGATCACTCTTAGTTCCTGACTCCACCCTTCTGATCCCAGAAGGCATTCACAGACTATTACAAATACCGCAGCTTCCCCTTGGTAGTAGTCTAAAGTTAAAAAATAGAATGTGTTCAGTTATTTTTTTGCCAGACGACCGACCAACGCGGCTTTTGGTTATCTTTTTCAAAAATCTATTCAGCTTTTTTTCTATTACTGCGAACACAAAC
>NC_142930.1:159467098-159472098 GCF_046866305.1 Octopus bimaculoides | reverse complement strand
TATATATATATATATATATATATATATTATATCAACTAAGGAGAATTAGGAATGCTATATTATAATCGTAAAATAAGTAGCATACCAATCCAGAGGGGAAAGCAGTTAAATCTCCTACCATTGAAACACTACGTTCTTCAATAAAGGAAGCATTGGATGACGTAATCATACGCGTGTGCGCGAGCGCGTGTCTTTTATCGTTTATCTTTTACTCGTTTCATTCATTAAACTGCGGCCATGCCGGGGCACTGCTTGGAGAATTTTAGTCGAACGAATCGACACGCCAGCTTATTATTTTTTAAGTTTCGTACTTATTCTTTCGTTCTCTTTTGCCCAGCCGCTAATAAAGAGACGGTAGTGGGGGTCAAACACATACAAGGACACACACACACACACATATATGTGTGTATATATATATATATATATATATATATATATATATATACGACAGGATTCTTTCAGTTTCCATCTACCAAATTCATTCAAAAGGCCTCGGTCCGAGGCTACAATAGAAAACATTCGAGAAGGTGTCACGCAGTGGGACGGAACGCGAAACCATGTTGTTATGAAACAAACTTCGTACCACACAGCCACACCTGCACTTATGAGTTAGTTAGTTTTTGGTGTAAAAAGAGAAGGAAGAGTGCTCAATACATGTAATAGAGTTTCTCGCTATATGCAATCAGCCATGGGAAGAGGGGAAATCTATGCGTAGCATGGAAGATGATAAGTTAAATAAGCTTCAAACACAAGACGAAAATCTGAATTTTTGAAAAATTTATGGGGCGTTTTATATTATCTATCAGTGGTTTAGGGATTAATATCATGTAATAATAAATAATACCTCAATATAAAACACCAGAGATTGACGAGAAGCCTTGGGGTAAATGATGTAAAATGTTGCAGTCTCTCTAATTTCACTTCTGTCAATTTTCCATGAAGCAGGACTCTGTCCGAAACGTCGAATTTTACCGCTCCCCACGGAAGTGCTTTTTTATGTCAATTACATTATATATATATATATATATACATATATATATATATATATATATATATATATATATATATATATATATATATATACCACAGAATCACTATGTGACTGACTTTTAAATTCCACCGATGTCTAGTCAAACACTAATGAAGCAAAAGACATTGGCAGCACAGACGTGTTGCACTGACTTTAGTTTCTTCGCTGTATTGCAAGCTATATTGGACGCAACTTCGAAGTCACAGTCACTCTCTGTAATTCTGTTTAGTAAGATACTTTATTCTGGTGCTGAGTCATTTTGCTTTATTCTTTGTCTTTTTCTGTTTAACGTTCTTTGCAATTTCAGATTTCCTTTAAGCACACACAACACCAAATAAGTTTTTGCATGTATGTGTGTTTGTTGTTGTTGCTGGAGTTGTTGTTGGAGTTGTTGTTGTTGTTGTTGTTGTTGTTGGTGGTGGTGGTGGTGGTGGTGGTGGTGGTGGTGGTGGTGGTGGTATTGGTGGTGGTGTGTGTATGTGTGTGCATTTTGTAGAACCAAGAGTAAAATATGCGGCATGCAAAGTAACGAATTTTTTTTTTAAATTTGAGATATTTTCACATATACCAAAGATGTTAGCGCCTTCATTGCATAAAAAAAAATAATTTACATAATACACATTGAATTGAGAGTAGCAAGTTATATACGTTTCTTTGTTTTGTTTTGTTTTTTCAATTTATTTATTTATTTATTCATTGACACTAAAATTCTTACCATAGTATATAGTCTTATAATTTAAACATCAGCAGGAAACAGTTTCGGTACTTGAAATCTAATCTATATTACTGGCCCTTTAAGCATATGATAAGATATGAATTTCCATAGAAGTGGTAGTCGTAGAAATACTTCACTGTCTTGTTGCTCACATTTCTAAGTTAAGGGTAAAAATAAAGCAACCCTGCAAGACACAACTGATCTCCTTACACACAGAAGCACACAATAACAGCAATCAAATAATGAAGCGGACTGCACAATAAACATCAGCAATCTGACTGTCGCCTGTCCTCTTGACAAGAGATGCCAGTTAGTCTTTTACACCTAACAGGCCAATTCGTATAAGCCCGAGTTGCTGGATAATTTTTTGTTACTTTAAGAATATTATAAAGCGGAAACTTTCCATAGATTGGAATTTAAATCCTAATCTCTTTAGAAATTTATTGTTTCAAAAAAAAAACATTGAATTTGAATTACTTTTGATTTCTATGATTATAGATAACATCTCAGGGTGTAACTTCTGAGCCCGAGTCAGGCGCGTGTGAACGATGTCGAGAGACCGTCTGCTACGAATGATATTTTTTGACACAAGACACCTCTAAGATGCTGAACGAAAATAAATGAACTGTGGCCAGGCTCAATAAAAGAAACCCGAGTTATTGGCTGCAATTACATACTTGAAGTCAGTGTTGGCAAAAACTAAATCAGCTTGCAAATACACGCTTTCTTAACTAAATTTACACTCGGAGTTGCCACTGATATATATTGAAGTCTTCACTGGTACATTCTACCAATATTCCTTTTTATTATGAGTGGCTATGGCTTCTACCTTATTGTGAGTTCTTATTTCTTTGTCCTCGGGATTATCCTTCCGATGGATTTCATTATGGAGTGTCCTAGCAACAACGTCACGTCTCATCGGCAGATAATACTCTGATGACATGTTCGGACAACAGCTTATGATGTGGATGATATCTTTAGTGTGAACTCCACAGAGTCTGCATCGGTTGTCACATTTTACGGCTTTTCCTGTATCTCTATCCCTTATGTGTGTATCTATTTATGCATGTATATATGACTATGTATGTAACAATCGAGAAGGTGAATGACAATGACCTTTTCGTGTGCACAGTCTGTGATAGACCATGACTGTCTTTGTCTGGCCTCAAATCTCATCTGCGAACGCATGGAAAACGAACCTCCACCAACTATTCTGCCTCTATGTCTATGCACACCTTTGAATGCAGTGTATGCCAGAAGGTTTGCAAATCCAACGGAGGCCTCAAAAGACATTTTAAGATCCATAAAGAGCAGAACTTATCTGCAGCTTTTGGTGGTCCAAATCGGAGGTGCAATCTATGTGGGTGTCTTTTCAGAACATTGTCTGGTTTAAAAAACCACATCAGATGCTATGACGGCGATAAGGTGTAGGTACAGGAGGTGGTCAAACTCTGCATAAAGAGTAGACAACCACCACCATGTATACAAATACACACAAATATGTATATGCATGTGTGTATGTATATATATATATATATATATATATATATATATGCGAGTAAAAATAAATACAAAAAAGGTGGGTTTTTTGTATGATTGTGTATAGAGGAATATATTATTTTGTTTAAAAGAGTTCCAACACTGTCTGTTTTTTATGTTTTATTTATATTCCTGCAGAACCAATGTGGGGTATAGAATATGGAATATACAATATATAATATAATATACAATATATAATATAAAATAAGATAAAATAAAAATGGATGGCACCATGAAAGAAAGTATTGAATGTAGATGAAATATTGAGTGTTCAATATAAAGGATCAAATATATAAATATAAGTATATAAAGGCGACTCGAGTTTCAGGGCTATTTCCCTTCGTCATGGCCGGTATGACAGACTTTAACAGACTATATATATATATATATATATATATATATATATATATATATATATATATATATATATATATATATATATATATATATATATGTTTGTATGTATGTATATAGTCTAAAGATGAGATCCGGAGATTCTCAGTATAGAAACCACTTAGTAGTACTCAAATGATTTAAACTTAGACTCCGGTGTCTTTACAGGGGATCACACCTTTCTTCCCTCACTTTAACCTTCTTCTATCGATTGTACTCTGTGTAAGTTGGATCTATTAATATAAACATCTATATATTTATACTTAAATATTCATCGTCTGAAAGTCTCTATTTTTAGCATTCTCTCGTTTTGCATGTTTACATATAGGCATATTTTGTATTTAATACCCGAACTGTTTTTATTTAATATATCTAATTTGTTTATCCGCATAATTTCCGCTATATTTTGTGTGTGTGTGCGTGTATACTACGTATTAGTGTATATACTTTTGTAAGTAACACTTTTTAGCGTTTGAAGCCGTTGAATTTGCGCCATTTTATAAAATTTATTTTCTAAATCATTCGACACGAGCCAGAGTCGTTCTGTTTATTTCTTAAATATATAAACACATGCATGTATATATGCATTCATATATATACTGTTTGCATATATGTAGATATATACTTCTCTTTTACTTATGAAAGGTGAATGAATTATGAGACTGTGTTTTTAAACCTGAAGCCACAATGACCTACATGGCTGACGTTGGAGTCAAGGAGAAATTAGTAAGTACTGAGTCACGATGCGGAAAGAAAATGTTGTCATGGATATCGCTGAGGTGAATCGAGAGAAGAACTTAGAGTGAAGACCGAGTCCTTTATGAGTATCAAATAAAATTGTGTATGATTGAATCTGGTTTGATTGGACGGGAACTGCAAGAAATATATAAAGAAAATGCAGAAAATCGTATAATGAATTGAGCCAAACCAAACAATGTTCCTGGTTGGGTGATACGGTTGTCTGTTGACAAGATCACTTTTATTTTCACTTGACAACTGATAAAGCCCTGCAGCTCAAGAAATCTATAGAACATAAATACGCGCGCGTTTGTGTGTGAGTGTGTGTGAGAGAGAGAGAGAGAGAGAGAGAGAGTCAGAGAGGATGCTATACGCATGTGTCTGTGTATTTGTGAGTGTGTGAGTATGTGTGTGCGTGTACAAATTTAAAGAACAGATATACTGGTGTGGTGGCCAGATCTTTGGTTAATATAGATAGATAGATAGATAGATAGATAGATAGATAGATAGATAGATAGATAGATAGATAGATAGATAGATAGATAGATAGACAGAATGAGACATGGAGACGATTAGTTAAGGAAG
>NC_142930.1:159447098-159462098 GCF_046866305.1 Octopus bimaculoides | reverse complement strand
TATTTTAAAGTCAAGTACCAAATTCACTCACAAGACATTGGTCGGCCCAGGGCTATAGTAGAAGACACTTGCTCAAGGTGCCACACTCGCTCAGAACCAGAAACCACGTAGTTAAATGTGAGCTTCTTAATCACACAGCATTGTCTGCAACTATAAATATAACAAAGAATGCATTAGCATGTACAGCCAACACGAAAGCAATGTTTTGGTTATATTACGCCCCCTCAGTCGAGCATATTGTGACAATATAACCATTTATTTCTAAATAGAAATGAAATTTCCAAGAATATCAATATTTTGGTTTTATTACACCTTCTCAGTGGACCATCTTGTGACAGTCGAACCATTTATTTCTAAATGAAATTTCCAAGGACACCCATATTCTCGAGTTAACACAAGAAAAGTAAGCTTCTAAGCTTATCTTTATAATCAGTTGTAATCATTTTGCTTCGCTTTTGTCACTACTGTCCATGAAGTAGTTATAACAGTCATGCCCATGTTTTGGAATCAAATCTTGGATGAACACAGCTTTGTAGGATCTGTAATTTATATCTGGATCCAAAATATGATAATATTAACAGTAGCGCTGAAATGGCAGAGTCGTTAATGTGTGGCGAAGTCAGTAGAACGTTGGATAGATACAACCTCGCGGTACTTGTTCAAATTCCGCCAAGATCAACTTTACTTTTCATCTCTCAGGGTCGATAAAGTAAAGTACGTATTAAGTACGGGAGGGTCTGTGTTTTCAGTTAAGCCCTATACCTCAAATTTTCTGGTCTTGTGCCTAAATCAGAAGTCATTATACACACAAATATATATACTTATATATATATATATATATATATATATATATATATATATATATATATGCAGTGAGGAGGGAAAGGGATAATCTGTGTTTCATTTGTTCAACTGAGGCTGGTGAATTTTAACAAACACCAACAAACATTTGAATGTTGTGTATCAAGAGACGTAATTACGTATTAATATTGTTTTTAATGGAGAATTTGGATCTAGGAATAGAAAATAGTTTCAATTAAATATGTAAAACTTGTGTTTTCAAAGCACAAAGGAATTGGCTTCCAGTACTTAAGCATTTTATTGATTTGTTTATTTGTTTATTTACTTCCGCATAATATTCCAGTTTTGTTTGTAATCTAATAACGAAATAATTTTAGATTTCCTGCTTGATGAACGAGTTCTGTCCGGAAAGCCTATCAGATATGGCGTATATTGGCGAGTCTGATCTGTGGAATGTGGTTCGCCTGAAGGGATTAGATGAATGCAAATATTATCATGATGGTTGCCTTGATTCTATGAACTAAATTACCACTGCTTCAGCCACAGAAGTTTCTAGACATATGGCAGAATTTTTTTTTTTAAATATGATGTTGAATTTAAAGAAAAAAAAATCATTTTACTTATATACTCTTTACTCTCTCTTTTACTTGTTTCAGTCATTTGACTGCGGCCATGCTGGAGCACCGCCTTTAGTCGAGCACATCGACCCCAGGACTTATTGTTTGTAAGCCTAGTACTTATTCTATCTGTCTCTTTTGCCGAACCGCTAAGTTACGGGGACGTAAACACACCAGCACCGGTTGTCAAGCGACGTTGGGGGGACAAACCCAAGCACACACACACACACACACACACACACACACACACACACACACACATATATATATATATATATATATATATATATATATATATATATATATATATATATATATATATATACATATATACGACGGGCTTCTTTCAGTTTTCGTCTACCAAATCCACTCACAAGGCTTTGGTCGGCTTGAGGCTATAGCAGAAGACACTTGCCCAAGGTGCCACACAGTGGGATTGAACCCGGAACCAGGTGGTTGGTAAGCAAGCTACTTACCACACAGCCACTCCTGCGCCTATATTTATCAGCATAAGTATTTGTTTTTTTTTTTTTTTTGGGGGGGGGGGGGGTACACGAATCAAAAAAGCTCCTGCATATCCTTTCTTCATTTTTTATCATTAACTTGTTTCAGTCATGTAAACTGCGGCCATGCTGGGGCATCGCATTGAAGGGTTCAGTTTAACAAATCAGCTTTGCTACATATATTTCAAAAGTCTGGTACATTTTCTATCTTTTGCCAGATCGCTAAGTTACGATGACGTGAACAAAGTAACACCGGTTTTCAAGCGGTGAGAGTCATGCACAAAGACATACACATACGACGGGCTTCCACATTGTTTCCGGCAATCAAATTCACTCATAGGACTTTGATCAGCCCAAGCCCATAGTAGAAGACACTCGCCCATGGTGCCACGCAGTGGGAATGAAACCGAAACCTCGTGGTTGCAAGACGAGCTTCTTAAGCTGTGCCTATAGAAATAGCAAGTAAATCTCCCTTTAAAAGAAGGAAGAACACATTGAATGATTGATAGATGGCTTTTTATCCTCGGTCGGTTGGCTGAATCATGATTAAACAGCAGCAGCATGTGTTCTTTTTGCCGCTGGTCTGCGTGTGTGTGTGTGTGTGTGTGTGTGCCTCACCAGACAACCGGTGTCGATTCGTTCACGTTCCCGTAACGGAGCGACTCGGCGAAAGAGAAAAGTAAAATGAATACTAGACTTTAAAAAATGGAATAACTAGGGTTGATTTGTTCGACCAAGCAATTAAAGGCAGTGCTCCAGCATGGCCGTACTCCAATGACCAAAAATAAGTCAAATATAAAAAAAACCAATGCAGAAGAAAAAAAAACAGATAATACTTTCAAATTAACGGAAACAGTCTAAAAAGACAAAATCAGTGCAAACCGTCGATGCTACGAAAACGAAGGCCTCTACACAATCGGTCGATCTGCTAGAAATAATAGGCAAATTCCTTCAAATCACTATCAGCTTTTTAAATCATAAGAAAGAAAGTTACCGCTTGAACGTCTTCCATCCTGATTCTGCTCCATCAGCGCTGATTGGAGGTAAACAATGTTGTTGTTGGCACTCCGTCGCTTACGACGTCGAGGGTTCCAGTTGATCCGATCAACGGAACAGCCTGCACGTGAAATTAACGTGCCTGTGGAGTGCTCAGCCGCTTACACGTTAATTTCACGAGTAGGCTGTTCCGTTGATCGGATCAACTGGAACCCTCGTCGTCGTAACCGACGGAGTGCCAACCAATAATACTGCCTCTAGCGCTAATATATACAAAATATTCCATTCATTTTCTCCATCTACAATTCCTGGCAGGGTCGTGAGGGTAGAATCTTATTTTACCCCTCCATAGAATCCTATCGGAAGCAACCGTTTTTGCACTTTCCACCTGGATTCCCAAGCGCGCTCAGTTTGAGACTATGGATGTTATCCAACCATCTCGTTTCAGGCCTTCACTTATGTCTCCTGCCGATTGACTCGGTGAAGAATCCATCTTGCGATTCTTTCCTACTGCACGCTAAACCCATGCCCGTAGTACCGGAGCCGTGAGTTCCTAATGTGGAGAAGCAGCAGCTCCGCCTGGAGGGACTGACTCATTTCCCAGCCAGCTAACGGCTGTTAGTATAATTATTCCGGCCTTTGACCGGAATAAAATAAGGAGATTATTTAATTAAACATGGAAACTCAGTACTACAACAAAACAGTAATGACGATGTCGTTAATTTATTTTAATTGATGCGTCCCCCAGCTCACCTGCTTTCCCCAGTAGGACGTAAGTTATTCTTAACATCCATCGGTGACGCTTAATTTTTCAAAGTAGTAATCAAAAGATTATTCAAACGTACGTATATGCTTAACCATCGGGGATTAATAAACACACCAGAGGATTAAGATGACGTGCAACGATTCCCATATATGTAAGTATTTGTCTCTCTCCCCCTCCTCTCTCCCTCCCCCTCCTCTCTCCCTCCCCTCCTCTCTCCCTCCCCCTCCTCTCTCCCTCCCCCTCCTCTCTCTCTCTCTCTCTTTATCTAAGTATATATATATATATATATATATATATATATATATATATATATATATATATATATCTTTTTCTGTATGTTTGTGTGTGTGTGTATGTAATATTATTCCCATCACGAGCAAGCGGAAAAAAGCGTGTGATTTTGCTAATCGGCTCCCCTTATCCTTGACCCAGTGGATGATTGCGAAAGGGAGAGAGGGAACTTTCCCATCCCTTGGGTGGTACTCATTTTACGCTGAGTAGAGCAACGGGAAATGAAGTGCTTGTTCACGGATACAGCGCGCCGCTGGTCTACGAATCGAACCCATGATGTTAAGATCGTGAGCCCAACACCCTAACCACTATATCTGTACATGTATGTTTTACACATACGTTTGTAAGTATGAATACACACACACACACACACACACAAGCACACACACACACACACACACACACACACACACACACACACACACACACACACACACTCATAATGCTTACTTGTGAATATGTATAGGCGTAGGCGTGTGCCTGTGTCGTAATATGTCTGCTTCTGAAGGCGGCGAGCTGGCAGAAACGTTAGCACGCCGGGCGAAATGCTTAGCGGTATTTCGTCTGCCGTTACGTTCTGAGTTCAAATTCCGCCGACATCGACGTTGCCTTTCATCCTTTCGGGGTCGATAAACTAAGTACCAGTTACGCCCTGGGGTCGATGTAATCGACTTAATCTCTTTGTCTGTCCTTGTTTTCCCCCTCTATGTTTAGCCCCTTGTGGGCAATAAAGAAATAAAAAGTCTGCTTCATAACCGCATGGTTCCGGGATCAGTCCCACTGCGTGACACCTTGGGCAAGTGTTTCCTACTATGTCATCGGACCGAACAAAGCCTTATGAGCGGAATTCGTAGACGGAAACTGAAAGAAGCCCATCGTATATATGTTTTATATCCTTGTATTGGATATTTAATACAACGAAGCAGGGGTAAAGAAAGTATTTACACGACATACTACTATTACTGTAGAGGCGCGTGGCTTAGTGGTTAGAGTGTCGGCACCATGATCGTAAGATTGTGGTTTCGGTTCCTGGACCGGGCGACGCGTTGTGTTCCTGAGCAAAACCCTTCATTTCACGTTGCTCCAGTCCACTCAGCTGGCAAAAATGAGTAACGCTGCGATGGACTGGCGTCCCGTCCAGCTGGGGAACGCATACGCCATTGAAACCGGGAAACCGGGCTCATGTGCCTGGCTAGGCTTTAAAAGGGAGCATTTATTTTTCATGTTACTACTATTACCGTTACACGAGACTCAACGCTCCATATCAACAGTTCACAATGAACTGAAATTTTTTCATGTATCTGTGTTTATTATCGAGATAACGCTGCCCGTATCCAATTGTAACTTTGTGTTATTAATTTTTACAAGCACAAATTTCCTTTGAAACTCGTTCGTATTTTTTGTCATCGATAACCGTTTGGGCGATTTTTTCTGTTGAACCGTTTTTTAGGTTTTGTCCTACAGTGTGACTTTTTATGGCCTATTTTACCATACTCGTAGCATTTTATATTTTTAAATGGACAGTTATTGTTAAAATGTAGACCACCGCACCCATAGCATGGATTCGGTCTTGATATTTTTTTCTTATCCGATACTGGTTGAACTTGAGAGCAATCTTTCTCTTCAATTTTATTTGCGTCATGTCGTAGATTTACAATCCTCTGACATTCTTCTGCTACTGCCTGTAAAGTTAGATTTTGGTCCTATTCTAAGTTTGTTAATATCCGAGTTCGTGTATCTGTATCTTTGCTCGCAATAAGCCCTTGAACAAAAATTAAACACTTGAACATGTCCGGGTCAACTCAATCAATTTGAATTTCTCACACTCTCTGTTAACCACTCTGGCATAGGTGACAAAATCTTCATCATCTTTTTTGACCAAATTCAAACACTGCTAGCAAGTACTGAACAGAGAATTTCTTTCACTGAAAACTTTCGATAAAATATTAATTGTTTCATCGAAACAAATCTCATCTGGTTTCTTCGGTAGCATATAATTACTATATTTTTCGAGTTCGGCAGGGAATAACTTTCTTAAAACTTTTTTGTCGTCGGACCAACTTTGACACTCTTCTTTGAAGATATCTTCGTATCTACGAAAATATGCAGGGAAGGTAATCTTTTCTTCTGGGCTGTGGCTGAATTCTTCAATTGAATTTACTACGCTGTCTGGCGAGTAGGAATCCGAAGTGTTTTCAGACTCCTTCAACATAAATTCCAGCCGCTGTTGGTCTAGTTGTTGTTGCTGTTTTAGTTGTTGATGTAACTGCTGTTGCTACTGCTGTAGTTGTTGTTGTTGTTGTTGATGCTGCAACTGCACCACGGAGGCCAATAAGTTCTCCATATTAAATGATTTTTTTTTTTTTACTTTGGTTTCGTACCCCCAAAAATTTAAACGTCAAACGCAAACTTTGAACAACTCGTCGCCACTTTTATATCCTTGTATTGGACATATAATATAACGAAACAGTGGGGAAAGAAAACATTTACACGACGCACAACTATTACTATTTACCAACGGTTCATAGTGAACTGCTTACCAACCCGAACTGCCAATCGCTCACAGTTCTTTGCTTTATAACAATGAGTCAGTCCACCTTAAGTCATTTGGCGAGTGGTCGGAATCCTTCTACAACAATATATATATATATATATATATATATATATATATATATATATATATATATATATATATATATATATATATATATATGCATATAGATCTATGTGTGTGTGTTTTTGTGACCATGTCTGTCTCCCACCACCGCTTGACGACCGGCATAGGTATGCTTACATCCCTGTAACTTAGCGGTTCAGCGAAAGTATCAGGCTTTAAAAAGAACAGGTACTGGGGTCGATTCATTCGACTGCCCCAGCATGGCCGCAGTTTAATGACTGAAACAAGTAAAAGATAAAAGATGTGTGTGTGTGTGTGTGTGTGTGTGCGAGAGAGAGAGAGAGAGAGAGAGAGCGTGTATGACCGCGCGCATGCGTGAGTAAGCGCAAAGATCGATATAACGATATTCTTTTCGACTCTAGGCACAAGGTCCGAAATTTGCGGGGAGGGGGCCAGTCGATTAGATCGCCCCCAATACGCAGCCGGTACTTAATTTATCGACCCTGAAAGGGTGAAAGGCAAAGTCGACCTCGGCGGAATTTGAACTCAGAACATAAAGACAGACAAAATACCGCTAAGCATTTTGACCGGCGTGCTAACGTGTCTGCCCAGCTCGCCGCCTTATCGATATAACGATATTGATTTAGAACTATGAAATGTGTATGTAAGTATACACGCAGTAATACAGATTCTTTCATGTGGAAATTTGAGTAGTATGTATAATTCTCTGTGCGTGTGCGTTTCACATTATTTGAATTTTTCTCTCTATTCTCGCGAGATTCTGAGAATTCACTGTCATGAGACCACGGCGTTTGAGTGTTTCTTTTTTTTTTTTCTTCGCCCTGCCTTAAAACAGAAGTAAACGTTCCTATAAAATCGGTGATATTTTAAATGACAACTTCTGTATTATAGTTTCGAATGGTTGTCTCTCCAGCTTCTAGTCTCATACGCAAACAGACTGGTTTCGCTGTGTAGATGAGAAGTTCGCTTCATAACAGTGTGGTGTTTGGTTCAGTGTCTGGTGTCTTTGGCAAATACTATCTGCTATAACTTTGGATCGACTAAAGCGTTAGTTATTGTATACAGAAAGCAATTTGCGAACAATGGCGTCGTTGCTTCCATATCTCCCTTCGGTCAATCACGAGCTGTGTGTGTGTGTGTGTGCATTTGCACACACA
Source organism: Octopus bimaculoides (assembly GCF_046866305.1). Classification (NCBI taxonomy): domain Eukaryota; kingdom Metazoa; phylum Mollusca; class Cephalopoda; order Octopoda; family Octopodidae; genus Octopus; species Octopus bimaculoides. The sequence continues at coordinate 159,454,329 of NC_142930.1, read as the reverse complement.
TCTCATTTCAAAAGGAGAAGTTGATAAGGGCATGTCTTATACGATGCTGGACAAAAATCTCAAAGGACGTTACTCGTAAAGAATCACATTTTCGGTTTTCTCGACGATGTTTATGTCCTTTGCCAATTTATATCAACAAAAGACATCACACAGATAGACACACACACATATATATTACAACAAAATTTTATGTATAGTTACCCAAGATTTTACACACACACACACACACACACATATATATATCGGCGGAATTTGAACTCAGAACATAAAGACTGAGTTCAAATTGAAAGCAAGTACTTTACTCTCAGAGGACGCTACACTGTGACCCGGTCTGCTAGAAATAACTGACACTCCGTCCGTTGTGACGACGTGTGTTCCAGTTGATCTGATCAGCGGAACAGCCTGCTCGTGAAATTAATATGCAAGTGGCTGAGCACTCTGCAGACACGCGTACCTTTAACGTAGTCCTCGGGGAGATTCAGGGTGACGCATTGTGAGAAAGCTGGCCCTTTGAATTACAGGTACAACTCATTTTTGCCAAATGAGTGGACTGGAGCAAAATGAAACAAAGTCATGCTCAAGAACACAACGTGCCGCCAGGTGTCGCACTCACGGCCTTATTATCGTGAGCCGAATACCCTAACCACTGAACCTATGCGCCTTCAGTCTGCTAGAAATAGTGACTAAATCTCCTTCAAAACATCCATACCATCTTGAAAGCGGAAGACATGTTATATAATGCACTTTGTCATTTATCTTTTATTTGTTTGTCATTGGATTGTGAGCATGTTGAGAACCGCCTTCAAGGGTTTAGTCGAACAAGTCAACGCCAGAACTTATTTTTAAAGGTTGGTTCTTATTCTGTTGGTCCCTTTTGCTGAACCGCTAAATTACGTGCTCGCGAACAAACACAAACACACATATATATATGCGATGGGCTTTCACTCAGTTTCCGTTTACCAAATCCACTCACAAGGCATTGGTCGGCCTAGGGCTATAGTAAAAGTCATCTGCCCAAAGTGCCGCAGAGTGGGGTTGAAACCTAAGCCACGTGGCTGCAAAGCAAGCTTCTTAACCAGACAGTGACATAATATTCATTGATGAAATAACTTTGGTCCATATAAGTGTTCTTTCGGGTCGGATTTGAAGCTAAACAACAACAAAAACAAAAACCTTTGCCTTCCATTTTGAAACTGAGACTTTATAAAAAGTAGGAAATATTCTAAACAAATAGAAACACATTAACTGTATTGCGCAACAAAACCATTTCGTATTCCTTTTATAGTTATATAATAGATTTTAATGTATATTTTGGATATTATATATCAGTTCTATTTGCTTGTGCTCGTCAAATGATACGACAAGCCTTTTTTTTTATTATCAAACACGTGTGTTCGATGATCTCGAAAGGATTGGTTACATGTAGCTAGAAAAAAATGTGTGTGTAAGTATGTGTGTGTAAGTATGTGTGTTTGTATGTGTGTGTGCGCGCGTTAATTGCTCCTATTTGGTGTATATATGAGTGTGTCTGCGTATTTTGTATAAAGTTGTTATTCACGTGATTGCTACTCAGAGTATCGTTTAATAATGTCTTTGAAACTTTATCGTAAAAGCAACTAGCAAAAAGAACTTTTACTGGTTCATTGGTTGATATAGTTTGCGTGGTGTGCTTCAGTACCTTTGCTTGATATTGGTAGACGTCCATGGAAGATGATATATATGGTGAATACTTTCAACGGTCAACTGAAGACCACTATTTGAAATAGTGTTTGCGACTAAAAAACTTCCAGAAAAAATTTTTGCAGTTACAAATTTCCTCGTTGACAAATTTTATGAAAATGTTTCAAGGAGTCTGCTGTTGAAAGAATTTAATAAAACTTTGTAATAGCTCAAAATTATTATTTTCTCTCTCGATCGGAAAGAATATGTGTGTTGGTTAAGTATATTCTTAAAAGTATGCTATGTGAGAATATTATAGTTTCTCTAAATACCGTTCTTTGGCGTCAAAGGGACTCCATCTGTGAGACGTATGCATACAGTTTCTTTAACGTTATCCTGATATACCTCACAGAATAGATGTTGTCTTTCCAGATTCGGTTTTATTTTCTCGATTCGAGACAAGGTGGTAACATCTGCACGCTTATGTTTAGAATTGCAAACACTAATTCACAAATGTGATATCACTTTGCTCGGTGAAAAATTGAGACATAAAGATCAGCTCCATTTGACTTCCACCAATAACAGAAAACTCTGAAGCCAATCACCTATTGCTAGCCAGAATCCAATAACAGATTTATACACCTTTCTGTTTCCCAGGTGTATTAAATGCTATTCCGAGTAGCTAGAAAGTGAATCACCGACTTTATACAAATAAACTTAACTACAAGTATTGAGAAGTCAATTACAACCTCTAAACATAAATTTTATACGTTTGTGTGTTTTTATGCGCATGTTCGTACATTAAAAAACAAACATATTAAGAAACAGTTCAGCGTTGTTTTGAGTAAATGCGTATATGAAATTATATATATAAATATATATATATATATATATATATATATATATATATATATATATATATATATATATATATATATATGCATGTTTAATTAACAAATATTTACTCTCGCTGTAAAGATACGCCCTGATCGAGTGACAAAATCTTTGGTACTAAGCGTGAGATATCGTTTGACGTGTGTTTCGTCTTCTCATGACTCAGTGGGGTCGGTTACTTCAACTCTCATCTACTGAATTTGCGAAGAGTAAATCTTTATGAAAAACGTAAACAAAAAATTATTAACATGATGTCATTTACAAAAGTAAGTAAAAAGCATCAGCATGAAGATGTTTTGAGTAAACACGTATATAAAATCATAAACAATGCCTTATAAGGGCACATTTAGTATGACTGTGGGAATATACTCTGAACAGATCACAATAATATTATTCAAAACAATGATGTGTCTTTCTTTCGTTAATAAATCCTGCCTGTCGGTTTAGTATCATGTTTAATGACATCATCCCGGTAATAAATTGTTTGTTTTTTCATAAACGATTCTACTCTTCATAATACCGGTAGCTAAGAGCTGAGTTAAGCAACTCTGATGAGTCTTGAAAAGATAAAATGGTTGTTAAGCTTTCCTTCGCTGTGAATTAATAAAACTTTTGTGACCTGATCATAGTATATTTTCCCAACGACAATAATGTATGATTATTAAACATGCTGTGTGTGATTTCATGTACGCCTATGTAGATTATTATTCAGTTCAATTTTTAGATATCTTACCAATGGAGAAAGAGCCGGTTTCTAACCTTGATCCAGGGCTCCTTCATTCGAAATTTAACATCAACAGTCATCCAAAAGCATTTTGGATCGATGTTAAGCCTCTGCCACCTTGTTTTTGTTTTAGGTAGAGGCGGTCTCTCTCTTGCGCCCTTTCAAAGCCTAGCCAGGCTCATGGGCCCGGTTTCCCGGTTTCAATGGCGTATGTGTTCCCCAGCTGGACGGGACGCCAGTCCATCGCAGCGTTACTCATTTTTGCCAGCTGAGTGGACTGGAGCAACGTGAAATGAAGTGTTTTGCTCAAGAACACAACGCGTCGCCCGATCCAGGAATCGAAACCACAATCTTACGATCATGGTGCTGACACCCTAACCACTAAGCCACGAGAGGCGGTCTACATCACCGTTTATGTGGAAATTGTGTGCTTGTTAGTACTTTTCGGGTTTTCCCATCAATTGCTCGGATCTCATCAAGTGTCGAATCAAGAAGCCCAAATGTTGCTATGAATACTGGCACTGCAAACACATTGTGGGCCACTGAATGCGGAGAGTTCTGAGGTCTAAAGTTTCTTTATTCGGCTCTAATATTCTTTAGTGACACGTGTTTCGTTACAGGTGCCATTGTAAGATATATTGTATGATATATTCATCCCCCCCCCCAGACACTTGTAACATTCCTCGTCAGATATAGGAGAAACAGTCATTGATGGATATATATATATATATATATATATATATATACAAGAATAAGGGCAGAGAATCGTCAATTAATAATAGAATTAATAATTAACAATTTTGCCAAGTAGTTCAGTATGAAAAAACCTTTATCGGTAAAACTATTTATCATTATAAATATACAGGGATTAGCAATTGAGTTGCTTCTCCAACATACTGAAAATTTAGAAATAGCAGTCAAAGAACTACTGATTCCAAACTACAAATTTTTCTCTAAAATGGATGGCGATATTTATGGCACACATAGAACAAAAACCGGAGGGAAAAGCGTAAACAAACCAAGCCTTTAGTTAATTGGATACGAATCGTTTCATGGTTAAGTGAATGGAAATTTCACTATTCCAATCTTCAGCCTCAATATTCTGATAAATTTGAAAGTGTCTCTAAAAAAATTCACGGTAACTTTTGGCCATGCGACACCAAAAATCAACGATAAGAAAGGCACTTACGAATTCATCGGCTAGCGAGTTCAGGCACCTCACCTCAAAGAAATCTATTCCATGTGCGTCACAAATAGTCCCGTATGAAAAAAAGTCCCGTGTCGAACTGGTTACGGTTTAGCCATCTAACTTAGAGATATCAAATATAAAATATACAAGAATAAGGGCAGAGAATCGTCAATTAATAATAGAATTAATAATTAACAATTTTGTTCTATGTGTGCCATAAATATCGCCATCCATTTTAGAGAAAAATTTGTAGTTTGGAATCAGTAGTTCTTTGACTGCTATTTCTAAATTTTCAGTATGTTGGAGAAGCAACTCAATTGCTAATCCCTGTATATTTATATATATATATATATATATTGATATTAATCAAATTAATATTCAATTTTTCACCCTTATTATTTATCTATCTATCAATCAATCTATATATATATATATATATATATATATATATATATATATATATATATATATGATATGAGCACTCCGTCGGTTACGACGACGAGGGTCCCAGCTGATACGATCAAGAGAACAGTTTGCTTGTGAAATTAACGTGCGAGTGACTGAGCACTCCACAGACACGTGTACCCCTAACGTAGTTCTCAGGGAGATTCAGCGTGACACAGAGTGTGACAAGGCTGGCCCTTTGAAATACAGGTCCTACTCATTTTTGCCAGCTGAGTGGACTGGAGCAACGTGAAATAAAGTGTCTTGCTCAAGGACCCACACGTCGCCGGGAATTGAACTCACGACCGTACGATCGTGAGCCGGATGCCCTAACCACTAAGCCACGCGCCTTCATATATATATATATATATATATATATATATATATATATATACACGCACGCACACACACACACAAACACACATAAGGGAGAAAGAAGAAGAAGAAGAAGAAGAAGAAGAAGAAGAAGAAGAAGAAGAAGAAGAAGAAGAAGAAGAAGAAGAAGAAGAAGAAGATGAAGAAGATGAAGAAGAAGAAGAAGAAGAAGAAGAAGAAGAAGAAGAAGAAGAAGAAGAAGAAGAAGAAGAAGAAGAAGAAGAAGAAGAGAGCGGGAGATAGGTAGATAAGAAAACTTAATCTTCTAAAGTTGAAATAAGAAAAAGTCATCAAAAATATTCATTGGTTAAAAAATCTACAATGTCACTAAAACGGAACATGGAACCGGAACATGGAACCGGAACTCCGGAAGCAACTATTTTTGGTGGTTTTGTATTGGCTCAAGTTTTAAATCCGCATCCCAAAAATTTTAACTTTAATTCTTGAAAGGATTAGTAAAAATGTCATTAATTTAACATTTCTTCATATATACCATAAAAAGGAAGAGAAAAGAAAATGCTGTGGGTATGATAAACATATGGCAGCGTGTTGGCAGAATCGTAAACACGCCGGGGAAAAATGCCTAGCGGCATCTCGTCTGTTTTTACGTTCTGAGTTCAAATTCCACCAAGGTCGACTTTGCTTTCATCGTTTCGGAATCGATGAAAATATATACCAGCTGATAATTGGGGGCGATATAACCGTTTTACTCCTCCCTGAAGTTGTTGGGCGTGTGCCAAAATTTGAAATTAATGTGATAAACATATAGTGTACATTGTAGTGTTAAGGTACAAACAAGCCGAACTTGTGACTCGGTTTCATTTTGATAATTATTTTATTTGTGAAAGTATAGACCCATTACTAAATAACACTCTTATTTCTCTACTTGCCACATTAATCGGAACGTTGGTGTTTAATATTATTTAATTGCTTCGCTTTACGTTCTGATTTGAGACCTTGACAAGATATTTCACCATTTAACTACTGTGTTAAATTTAGTTGATTATTCCAACCCTGACAAACAAGTCATATTGTTACGACGGTGGCCTAGAATTGACTCTGAGAATCGACGAGAATAGTCTGAATGGTCTCTTCCGGGTCGAAGATCATTAACAATTCCGAATAGTCTTTGGTATGGTAGTGCTAGAGGGGAGCATTACTTGTTCGAGGCAAGCTCTTCAGGCATAGAAATGCCAACAGCCCAACCTGCCCGTAATGCATGCAATGGGACGTATCCGACCTGCATGCAATCGTTCAGTGTCTGTGCATTAGAGACTTGTGGTCTTGTGTTGAGCAGTTGCCGTCTTATGTAAGACGAATCCAGCTGTCCGCTGAGCGTACAGAGGATATTGACGCACCAATTTCTTTTAGCAGAGCTGGAAGGTAGATCTTCCTCTGCTTAGTGACTATGGAAAAAAAAAAAAAGAAAAGGATGTGTGGTGGACCCGTTTGAAATGTTTGAAGACGGGCACTTTGCTATCTGGTCAAGCTCTCATCAATTTCTTCAAATATCACTTGAAGAGATAGGTGAGAGGGAGGTGGTGCTTTCTAGTGTGTTTATCGAAAGGTGGACGAGAGCGGCAAGACCGCTAAGTCATAAATGGATCTACTCTGAGTTTGCTTTTCTAAGCAGGAGGAAAGAAACTGGAAGAGGGAACTTCCCATACCTTGGGGATGGCGGAGTTTTACTGCCCCGCTCTTGGGAATTCTATTTATTTATTAATTATTTCTCATATTACTATTTCTATACCCTTTGTTATATCCTTTAATTTTGTAGAGTCTACCTTTGATCGATATAAACCCCACCTGTTTTTGTGGGCTGTATCTCGTCCTTTGATATTGTCCTGCATGTCTTGGGCCCTAGTAGCCAATAAAAGAATTATTATTATTATTATTATTATTGTCATTAGTGAGTGAGAAAGCAGTACATGCCATCAAAGTGACAC
>NC_142930.1:159429598-159442098 GCF_046866305.1 Octopus bimaculoides | reverse complement strand
CTGCCCTAACCACTGGACCATTGCGCCTCCACTAACTGAGAAATATGGCTTCAATATTAAAAAGAAACACTTTCCCGAAACGTCACGAAGTTGTGAAACGGACTTCTTTACTACGCAGCCGGGCCTACTCTTTAAGCATCTGTAATAGATACTTGGTTTCCACCTTGCCCATCATCGTTTCCTGTACACACTGGCTTGTAGTTGCTTAGGATGAGCCCCAAACACATCAATCCCTCCAATGCCGAGCCAACAAAAGAACATCGATGTGATCGTACTATCTGCCAGAAATAACAACCAAATCTCCCTCATATTACATCACACTTTACTACCTTAGAAAAAAGATACGTTCCATAAGTGTTTCGCGATTCCCTGCGCGTAGACAAAAGACTGGATAATGGCTGGAATGTCTTTTTTATCATAAGTATATCCGATCAAAAAATACTTAAAGCGAAGCATAAGCAATAACAACAGCTAAGGTAGGCCACGGACACTCAACTTACTAAAAATAATAGTTAAGTATCCCTCAAATCACACAGTCTCCATCTTAGAAAAGGACACTTTGGTTAACGTGATCCTGGGTTTCTGCACATAGGAATAAAACAGGATGGTCGTGGCTGGGACGCATTTGATCATTGTTCGATTAGGATTAACCTGGGATTAAACAACAACAATAACACACCATCTCACCAATAAAAACGGTGTAGATCAAAGACTAGTGGTACAACTTCTCCTTACCTGACTAATTTTTTTTTAAATACGTGACAAATGTCACATCCTCAAAACAGAAAACACACACACGCAGAATTTTTTTTTTTTTTTTTTGAATTTTGCTGAATTTTACTCGATACATTTGACATTTATAAAATAATTGACCAATTCTAAACATCAAAACTAAAAATGATTCCTTTTTTTTTATTTAATTTGGAGAAAAACAACTTTAAATTTGAGTTACAAAGTAAAGCAACTGACTGGAATAAAAGGTTGTAATGTAGTCTATTCTACACGAATTGCCACCGTTTTTTCAGCTTTGTACTCTGGTAGGCAATGATGACAGCAGAGGGGTGGGTGAAGTGGTGAAGTTGATGGTGGTGGTGGTGGGGGTAGTGGTGAGGATACTGATAATGATGTTAGGGTGGTGGCGGTCGTGGTGGTAGTTTTGGTGGTGGAGTGATTCTGGTAGCGTTAGTGATGTTTTGTTGGTCTTTGTGTTGAAGATAGTGGTAGCAGTAATATCTACTATGATCGTGTATGGTGGTGATGCTGGTGATGCTAGTGATGCCGGTTCTGGTGCTACTGCTGCTACTGCTGCTACTTGTCGTTGTGCTCTGTTGGTATCGTTAATGTTGAAGGTAATGGGATCATGTTGATCGTGATGATAATGGTACTAGTGATGATGGTGCAGTGTTTGATGCTTTTGCTGATGTTGTTAATATGTACAGGTGGTTGTGTACGATGTATCCCATTTTTTAAGATGTTACGATGCTGGCTGCAAGGTTCATAGGCTGACTATGAAAGAGTGGTGCTAGATTGTTTACATTATTTACATTTGACAGATATTTGTCCTTGTGTTATTTGTTGTTAACACAACGTTTCGGCTGATGTACCTTCCAGCCTTCATCAGGTGTCTTGGGGAAATTTCGAACCTGGGTTCTCATTCCTAAGGTATTTTTCGATGTTATTATTATTATTATTATTATTATTATTATTATTATTATTATTATTATTATTATTATTATTCAGGTCATATGCCCACGGGCATATGGCGTAGTGGTTAAGAGCGCGGGCTACTAACCCCAAGATTCCTAGTTCGATTCCAAGCAAACATCGAAAAATACTGTCTCTAAGGCGGCGAGCTGTCAGAGACGTTAGCACGCCGGGCGAAATACTTAGCGGTATTTCGTCTGCCGTTACGTTCTGAGTTCAAATTCCGCCGAGGTCGACTTTGCCTTTCATCCTTTCGGGGTCGATAAATTAAGTACCAGTTACGCACTGGGGTCGATGTAATCGACTTAATCCCTTTGTCTGTCCTTGTTTGTCCCCTCTATGTTTAGCCCCTTGTGGGCAATAAAGAAATAAGAAACGTTAGCACGCCGGGCGAAATGCTTAGCGGTATTTCGTCTGTCTTTACGTTCTGAGTTCAAATTCCTCCGAGGTCAACTTTGCCTTTCATCCTTTCGGGGTTGATAAATTAAGTACCAGCTGCGTACTGGGATCGATCTACTCCCCCCAAATTTCGGGCCTTGTGCCTAGAGTAGAAAAGAATATATACTGTCTCTGAAGAGTGGCGAGCTGGCAGAATCGTCAGAACTCCAGGAAAATTGCTTAACGTCATTTCTTTCGACTTTCAGTTCTAAATTCAGATGCCACCGGGTTCAACTTTGCTTTCCATCTTATGGGGATCGATAAAATAAGTACCAGTTGAGCACTAATTTTGATGTAATCGACTTATCCCTACCCCAAAATTGCTGGCATTGTGCTAAAATTTGAAATTAATATATACTGTCTCTAAGGCGGTGAGCCAGCAGAATCGTCAGCACTCCGAACAAAATGCTTGGCGGCATTTCGTCCGTCTGTACGTTCTGAGTTCAAATTCCGTTAATGACGACTTTGCCTTTCACTCTTTCGGGGTCGATGAAATAAGTACTAACCATGCACTAAGATCGATGTTGGGTTTTCTAACTCTAAAATTTCAGGCCTTTTGTCTATAGTAGAAAGGCATACACACTATCTCCTAAATGCGATGAGGTGGCAGAACGGTTAGCGCCTTCGCTAAAAATACTTTATTTATTGCGGCTCCTTAGGTTCTGGATTAAACTCTTGTCGTGGTCAACTTTACTTTCTATCCTTTTGATAAAATGAAATACCAGTCAAATACTGAGGATGATGACTAGCTTACCTGCCTCTAAAATTGCTAGCTTTGGACTAAAATTTGAAGCAAAGATATATACTGTTTATATATTTATTGTGTAAAATAAAATTGTCTCTCCGTATAGTTAAAGATACTGGTTGAGCACTTCGTAAACATGATTTGATTTGATATAAACACATTTTAGTGTGCAACAACGAAAGAATTACTGCTAATCTTCCATGATATTGATACTGTGCACTAACTTATTAAAAATATGATGTCTTAAATCAAATTATTAATATATTTTAACCTCGAATAGCTCCTGCACAATGTTTGTGGCTCTGTCCCATTCTCTGATTACAAAACATTTGCTTCATATAGCAACACAACATACTGCGAAGCTTGCCTGAAAATATTTCTCTTGGAACATGAGACGTTTTGCAATTAGTTTTTCTGTCTGTTCATCATTCAGTTCTCACTATTATGACAGGAACCGTAAGACAGAAGACACACTATATCAAGAACAAAAGTAAAAAATGTCAGTCATGTAAAACCAAGTGCTAAATCTCATTAGAAATATTGTACAGGCGGGCGAGCTGGCAGAAACGTTAGCACGCCGGGCGAAATGCTTAGAAGTATTTCGTCTGCCGTTACGTTCTCAGTTCAAATTCCGTCGGGGTCGATAAACTAAGTACTAGTTACGCACTGTGGTCGATGAAATCGACTTAATCACCTTGTTTGTCCCCTCTATGTTTAGCCCCTTGTAAGCAATAAAGAAATAAGAAATATTGTACAGTTCTTGGCTAGCAAGGATTTTGAATAGTGTGAACTGCCAATTGCAATCCGAACTGTAGACGAGTGTCTTTTCAGACAACCAGGTAAGATATTCATCAATATATATATTAATGTGAGTTTAGAGGGATATAACATAAGGTCAGTTATGTTTCAACCAAAACTGAACCATCTTTATTTCGATTTGGCGTATTTAGGGTCCGATTAAACCAGTGTGTAACATATCTTTTTTTTTTTTTTTTTTTGGTTGTGGTGGGGGAATATATTAGGGCGTGATTTGAGGAAGATTTGGCTGCTTTTTTTAGAAGATCGACCAGTCATATAACGGCTTCCTCATTGGCCTATGGCTATTTTTCTGTTTACACAGAAACTGGTATAAAACTAATCGCAGCGCCAAGGCAGCCGAATAGAGTTTTTGATGTCACGTTGTGTCGGAAAGTGGAATACCAGACTAAAATGATTTTGTAATATTTAGTTACCTCTCTATGTTCCAATGTCGATTTAAAGTTTTATCCTTTCATATCACCACTGTCTTTATATAAAAGTCAGAAATCAAAGAACGCACAATATTTTGAAATAAGTAGAGCAGGGCTAAAATATTTGGCAGTATTTAGTTACTCCTTTACGTTCTGAGTTCATACTTTGCTAGAGTCAGTTTTGTTATAAATCATTCCCTAAAAATCCAAGTCCTTATACCTACGTCAGATATTACACTCACTGAGTGATGAATGTAAATAAATAGAAGGCGGCGAGCTGGCAGAAACGTTAGCACGCTGGGCGAAATGCTTAGCGGTATTTTGTCTGCTGCTACGTTCTCAGTTCAAATTCCGCCGAGGTCGACTTAGCCTTTCATCCTTTCGCGGTTGATAAATAAAGCACCAGTTACGCACTGGGGTCGATGTAATCGACTTAATCCGTTTGTCTGTTCTTGTTTGTCCCCTCTATGTTTAGCTCCTTGTGGGCAATAAAGAATATGAATGTAAATAAATAGAATATAAATATCATACAAAATGAGATCACAGCTTCACGGTTTCAATCTCTGGTTGAAACCATTTTATTCCATGTCATTTAGCTGATAGACTTAAATCGTCACCTTGTTTACCATCACCATTATCACCTTCTACCACCACCAACCGGATATTGGCTACTTTAAGCAGAATTCTTTTTGTTGCAAACATAAGAGCTAGTTTTTAAGAAAAGGTTTCTTGCTTTTTCCCATCAGTCTTTGCGGCTCAGCAAAAAGTCATGGACGCTACTCATCCTCTTGTAATTTAGCCATTAAAAAATACCCAAAACATGCCGTTTATACCCTTGTGTAAAACGATGAGCACCACAGCCAATTATTTGTTATACCTTGAAAACAAAGAGCCCTTTTGCTTACCCCATCCTAAAAAATACAGCAGTATTAAGTATTTTGTAGAGAGCATCCTGAAGTAGAAGTAAGCTAACGGCGAGTTAGTCTGACTATCTGGTTTCGTGACTTGAGTGTAGCCATTTCATGTAAGACCTTGTGACAACGTGGGGAACCAACATTTACAATATAGATTGTTCTGATAAAAGCATGAAATCTAGAACTTATTTCTTTCGGGTTGTCCTGCTTGCCTTGTGTAAATTTAAGAATTCTTCGGCAATGTTTATCTTTCCTTGTGTTGATTAGTCTTGATTAATTAAAGTTATTGTGCTAACTACAGTAAAAGTATGTTAGTATTAATACTTTGCTGTTTAAATATTGACAAGTGAATCTTTCGCAGCCAGCTGTGAAGATACGTTTGTTGTAGCAGCAGTAAATATTACAGAAACAGCAACTAAATTACATTCTAACGTCTTGAAAAAGGAGACATTGGTTAGTGTGGTACAAAATATATAAGAAAAGAAGTCGGGATGCCTTTAAACCATAGGTTTACTCAATCAGGGCTAATACGGAGCTAAGCAACAATAACACTAACGACAACAACAACAACAACCACATATTACCATAGTAGGGGAGTAAGTTTAAAGCAGGAATTTTTTCAGGAGAGGAAGGGGGAAACCATAACCTCCTTCGCCACAGCATCTACCTACTTGTCAGATTATGGTCGTCTGCTGACAGCCATTGTAATTCACATAGCTACAACTTCCTGTTCACGTTCATATTTTATGACTACCATATTTTTCTCACTTCCACTTATTCCCATCCTCTTTATTGTTAATATTCTCTCATCCACGCAACCTTACGCAATCCATTAACAAACCAACGGGAGGTTTTGACGTGTAAGAAATAACAGATGCATCTCCCTCAATTTACACTGTATAATCTTAGATAAATGACACATTAGGTAACGAGGTCCTATTTATACACCCCTACAACGATGAAAAGATTAAGTTTGTTTGATTAATATTGGTTTAAATTAAGTTTGGTACTTATTCAGCATATCTTTTTCTTATCTCTTTACTGCCCACAAGGGGCTACACACAGAGGGGGACAAACAAGGACAGACAAACGGATTAAGTCGATTATATCAACCCCAGTGCGTAACTAGTACTTATTTAATCGACCCCGAAAGGATGAAAGGCAGAGTCGACCTCGGCGGAATTTGAACTCAGAACGTAGCGGCAGACGAAATACCGCTATGCATTTCGCCCGGTGTGCTAACGTTTCTGCCAGCTCACCACCTTTCAGCATATTCAGCATATCTTTTTCTGCCGAACAACTATGTTGCAAGGACGTAAAATAATCATCACCGGTTACTAAATGCTCTCTGACACAAACATATATACACGATCGGTTTCCTCAATTTTCGCCCATTAAGTTCACTGGAAAAGCATTGGTCGGTCCGGAGCTCTCGTAGAAGCAGTTGTCAGAGGTGGTACGCAGTGGGATTTACCTTGGAGCCACGTAGCTGAGAAACGAATCTTTTAGCCACACTGTCAAGTCTGCACCGATGACTATAAACTGAATCATTTTTTATTCTTTATACACCCTTTTTAAAGCCTAGGCAGGCTCATGGGTCCGGTTTCCTGGTTTATATGGCGTATGTGTCCCCCCACCCCCACCCAGCTGGACGGGAAGCCAGTCCATCGCAGCGTTACTCAAGAAACAGGAAGAAAGAGTGAGAGAAAGTTGGGGTGAAAGAGTACAACAGGGGTCGTCACCAACCCCTGCCGGAGCCTCGTGGAGCTTTAGGTGTTTTTGCTCAATAAACACACACAACGCCCGGTCTGGGAATCGAAACCGCGGTCCTCCGATTGCGAATAAACTGAATCATAATGAACTGAAAATTTAATTAAATTGATTTTCTTTTTCTGGATTTAATAAAACTTAATTGATGATAAACTAAACAGTTTACTTTCTGTACTATACAAGTATGTGGAGGCGCAATGGCCCAGTGGTTAGGGCAGCGGACTCGTGGTCATAGGATCGCGGTTTCGATTTCCAGACCGGGCGTTGTGAGTGTTTATTGAGCGAAAACACCTAAAGCTCCGGCAGGGGATGGTGGCGAACCCTGCTGTACTCTTTCACCACAAATTTCTCTCACACTTACTTCCTGTTTCTGCTGGGCCTGTAATTCAAAGGGTCAGCCTTGTCACACTGTGTCACGCCGAATACCCCCGAGAACTACGTTAAGGGTACACGTGTGTGTGGAGTTCTCAGCCACTTGCACGTTAATTTCACGAGCAGGCTGTTCCGTTGATCGGATCAACTGGAACCCTCGACGTCGTAAGCGACGGAGTGCCAACAACAACAATATACAAGTATTGTGATAACTGGTGTAGCTGAAGAGCATGTAACCCAGGGGGTCCTTGAGTTTGCCGCTCCCCACTGTAACCAGACAGGCTTATGAAGCAGACACAAGAACGCCGCCCCTATAAAAACATCGCCCGGAACAGTCCACCACTCGGCGGCGACCCCAGCTGCGCTGCTGATTATGACTGAAGCTAATCCTTGTATTGCAACCCACCGGAGCCGTCGTTCTCTTGTGACGATTGTACACAAATATGGTTAAGAACGCGGGGTACTAACCTCAAGGTTCCTAGTTCGATTACAGGCAATGACCTGAATAATAATAATGATAATAATAATTATAATTATAATAACATCGAAAAATACCTTAGGAATGAGAACCCAGGTTCGAAATTTTCCCAAGACACCTGATGAAGGCTGGAGGGTATATCAGCCGAAACGTTGTGTTAACAACAAACAAGATGAGAACAAACATCCGTCAAATGTAAATAATGTAAATATCCCTTCCTTTCTCTTTTTGTACACACACACACACATACATAAAAAAGGAGAAAAATGACTGGTTTCAAAGCTCGTTAGGTTCTCTTCAGAGAGACATATATTTATATATATATATATTTATATATATATATATATATTTATATGTTTGTATATATATTTATATATATGTTATATATATGTTATATATATATATATATATATATATATATATATATATATATATATATATATATATATATATATATATATATATAACATATATATATATATATATGGGAGAATTTACGAAAAAAACAACAACAGACGAGGACAGGTGGTGTAAACAACAAAAGGACGTATTAGTTTAACGCGTGGGAATAGAGAAAGTCTTTAACGTTTCGAGCTACGCTCTTCAACAGAAAGAATAAGGAGAAAAATACGGAGAAAAAAAATTTGAATGTTGAGGTCAGCGATCTATCATGGCGATATATATATATATATATATATATATATATATATATATATATATATATATATATATATATATATATATATCATAATATATAAGCGCACAATACATATTTAGATATATAATGCAAACGTACATATATGAACACCCCCAGATGGAAGGTTTACGTTCTCTCAAAGTTCCCATCAAGTAAAATTTCATAGGATATTAGACATTATAAGCCCCCGGTTTTTCTCTTTTTATAAATTAGTTAGGAGGCGATGACCTTCCCAGGTCACCTCAGATTTCTGAGCGGAATGTGGGTGAAGAACATCTTCATCAATAGTTGACCGGCAGCTACAATCAGAACGCGGGTGGAGAGGAAATTCCAAAGTGTTGCAATTCTAGGAAAGACGTATTTAGTGCAGTTTCTAGGAAGTAAAGCTCAGTATGGGTGGGTGCTAATAGGTAGTCGGGAATGCAGTTACTCGGAAAAGATAGATGCAGGAGTTCAAATTCCAATGTGGTCGATTCTATTGGGATTTTTTTTTTTAATTTTTTTTTTTACTTTTCTCAAAATTTTATTCTTTAATTATGTTACTGCCTTCAGTCACTTGACCGTGGGTATGCTGGGACATCGCTTTAAAGCATTTAATTGATTATATTATAATCGATCCAAAGTAATCTGATATAGATTTTTCTGGGATTGACGTGCAAAGTGGACATTTCCATAATGTTTTTGCCAAAATTACTCGATATAGTCACAATATTTAAAGAAAGATTTTCAAAAATCATTAACTAGAGAATATTTTTTGAATACAGAGCGACACGCACCTTTTGGAAAGTTGTTATCGTATTGTGTGTACGCCTTTATATTCCTCAACTTTATAAAACATGTATTATATATATATACGTTATATATATATTATATATATGTCATGTATATTATATATATATATATATATATATATATATATATATATATATATATATACGTTATATATATATATTATATATATATGTGTATATGTCATAAATATATGTCATAAATATATTATACATATATGTCACGGTGGTGCTCCAGCATGACCGCAGCCACTTGGCTGAAACCCATAAATAAATATGTCATATATGTATTATATATATATATATGTGTCATATATATATTATATATATATATATATATATATATATATATATATATATTTAGATATATATATTATATATATGTTATATATATATATTACATATAGATATTATATATATGTATTATATATATGTTATATATATTATATATATATATATATGTGTGTGTGTGTGTGTGTGTGTGTGTGTGTGTGTGTGTGTGTGTGTGTGTGTGTTTATATTATTAATAAATTCATAAAATTATCAATAATATTCGCAGGAAATCAATATTTAATATTTAAATTTCGAAAGATATATATCCAATATGACATGGTAATACAATTAATTTAAAATTTAAGATATACGAAATATAAATATAAATATATATAAAAATATGAATGTAGATAAAGATACATGTGAATATAAATGCATATAAAAATTTATGCGTAATTGAGCATGAATATTATAAAGTCTAAAATTTAAAAAAAGTCTAAAATTTATATATATGTTATATATATATATACATGTTTTATATATATATATGTTATATATATATATATATATATATATATATATATATGTTATATATATATTATATATATCTATGTTATATAAAATATATTATATATATATATATATATATATCTTACATCACACCTTTCTTCCTACTTCAACGCCGAGGTGGTATAATTTCCTGGGAGAGAAATAATTTTGCGGCTGAGGATAGCTTTACATTGTAAATTATACACATATTATATTATACACATGTAAAGCTTGAAACACATGTACCGCGGCATCCTTTGTAGTTTTGTTGTTATTTGGGGGGGGGGGATTTACTATTTATATATATATATATATATATATATATATATATATATATATATATATATATATATACATCATATATATATATATATATATATACATCATATATATATATATATATATATACATCATATATATATATATATATATATATATATATATATATATATACATCATATATATATGTATATATATATATATATATATATATATAATATATATATATATATATATATATATATATATATATATAATATATATATATATATATATATATATATATATATATATATATATATAAATATATATATATTAAATATATATATATAATATATATTAAATATTATATATAATATATATATATTAAATATTATTATATATATATATATATATATATATATATATATATATATATATATATATATATATATATATATATATACGTATTATATTGTATATATATATATTATATACATATTATATATACAGAACCCCAGCGATGTTGCACATCTGCAGCAGGAATTGAACTCGATTTACAGAAGGGCTGAGCATAATAATATGCAGTTTAATGCTGAAAAATTCCAAGCCCTGCGCTACCAGCGTCCAAAACTGGATATGAAACTTACAGAGTACACTGGTCCACAGGGGATTACAATCCCAGAGCCTAAATCAGTGAGGGACCTGGGTATCGACATGCGTGATGATACCTCTTCCCAAGTGCACGTTACCAGAATGGTGACAAAGTACAGACGACTGGCTGGATGGATCCTGAGAACGTTCAGAAACAAAGTGAAGGAAACCACGATGGTCTTCTGGAGGATATTTGTCCTTAGCCGCCTGGATTACTTCTCACAGCTATGGTCACCCACCAGTGTGAAATTAACAGCGGACCTTGAAGCAATCCAGCGAAGCTTCACAAAGAAGATCGTCTCTTTGCAACTGCTCAGCTACTGGGAAAGGTTGAAACAGCTAAGACTCTACTCCCTGGAGAGAAGACGGGAGAGGTATGCAGTAATATACATCTGGAAGATACTGGAAAGAATTGTGCCAAATTTTGGTATTGAAAGCTACACCAATGCCAGAACGGGGCGACACTGCATAGTGCCAAAGATCCCAGCAACGCCATCGCGCTTCAGGAGTGGCTACTGCAACAGAAGAGAGAGAGAGAGGAGGGAAGGATGAATGGAGAGGAAGAAAGAGTGGTGGGGGGGAGTGCATGTGTGTTGCAAGGAAACTGCAGAAGGAAAGGAGTATAAACGTTAAAAATTGCATGTCGCAGTGAATAAAATTTAGTTTTCTGAATGGAAAATACATTTTGATAATAAAAAGAAATTAAAACTAGAATTTATTGGAATTTGTAGTTTTGATTTTAAAAACTCCTTTCTTTTGATAAAATTTACATACACCTAATTAATAAGGAGTTTTCTTTCTTATAGTATAAAGCATCCTTCCTGTGTCCTATGGACTTACAAGGTCCGGTTTCCGGCTTCCGTGGAATATATATATTTTTCCCTTGGACAGGACTCGAGTCCATCTCAGGATTATTCATTTTTGGCAGCTGAGTGGACTGGAGCAACATGAAATGAAGTGTTTTGCTCAAGAGTAGAACGGGTTGCCCGGTCTAGGAATTGAAACCACAATCTTACGACCAAGAGTCCAACACTAACCACTAGACCACACGCCTTAACTTCATATAGATATCGCACTAATTAAATGAATGAATGAATGGTGATTTTCCATTCTGTCCTTTTTTTCTTTTTGCTAAATTCCATAAACACCAGGAGCATGTTTGTTTTTTAAAAGACTAGGACATATTTATCTTCTTTCTTTTTTTAATTTAATTTCCTGTCGAAAGTAGAGTTTTCCGGCAAAAAAATGTGCGTGATTTATTAACCTTTTTTTTTTTTTTTCATAAAAACTCTAATATTTGTATTTCTTCCTATATAGAGCGGGTCGGAAATGATGATATTCATGCATTTCCAGAGGCATTAGCAGCATGGCTATAGTGAAATTGTGTCGATTCGTAACTGAAATCAGGTCGTGGTTCATTTTGCCAATGGCTCCTCTCTACATTACAAGGTTCGTCCTATTTACAAATACATGTTGATGTAAAGCAAAAATTAAAAACAACTAAACAGAAAACAAAAACGAATGAAATCTATTGAAACTGAACTGGAAGTGGCATGTTGTTAGATACACTCGCCGCTTTTTATGTTTTAAGCTGACACCCAGCATGGCATCGAAATTTAAACACTAGCAAT